>NC_064811.1:138994626-139015013 GCF_023721935.1 Panthera uncia
TTTCTTTCTTTCTTTCTTTCTTTCTTTCTTTCTTTCTTTCTTTCTTTCTTTCTCAGTAGGTTCCGTGCCCAGCATGGAGCCCAATGCGGAGTTTGAACACACGACCCTGAGATCAAGACCTGAGCTGAGATCAAGAGTCAGACACTTAACCTACTGAGCCATCCAAGCGCCCCGAAAATCTTTCAATAATATGTCTCAAAACATGCCTACCTTACTATCTAAGACTGCCTAGGAAAATAATTAATTGGAATGCTCTTTAAAAGACTTAGCATTCTTCTGAGTAAGAGGAATATCCAAGGCAATCACACAATAAGGTTGTCGTACAATTGGATTGATTACATCTACTAATTGAATTGACCACATTTACAATTAACTTCATTACATTTACAAGAACATGATAGTAAATGGTTTGCAAGTATTTTGCTTTGCTAGAGAAAAGAAAACAGTTGGGATAAAGGCATTAGGGGAAAAGATATATCCCTTTCCTCATCAATTTAAAATCATCAGCATGTTCTTTATTTATAGGTAAGGTGATAGAAAAAGAGATTGGGGTGGTTGCATTGTTTAGAATTCTCTTGTCTGCAGGCAATGGAAACCAACCCTCCCCAGCACTAAGAAGATAGATAGAGAATGAATTTGAGAGAATTGATTATAAAGATACAGGCAGGGACACATGCCAGTGGACTAGAACTAGAGCCTGCAGCATCATAGTGAACCAAGGAAATATTTTGCACTATTTCTCATCTATTACCTTCTTCCCTCTTGCTAGCCAACTTTCTCTGCTTCCCAAGCCACATGGCAGAAAACCTACCTGCCAAAATGTACCAAATTTTTATTAGCCTTCAGGTCCAACCACCTGGTGAGAAAAATTTCCAGTTCCCAAGAGTTGAGATTGGCCTAGTTTCTGACAGTTGTCTATAGCAGAATCAACCTGTTGGTGATAATTTAGATATATTTCAGGGGTGAGCAGGGAAGGAAGGAGTTCCCAGAATAGGAGAAATTTGGGCAACCAGATTTTGCTATTGCAATCTTTGTGGTCTCTTCCATCTAACTAAGATTGTTTCTTTTTCTTTTTCTTTCTTTAAATAAGATTGTTTCTGTTTGAAATGTCTGCACTTCCCTACCCTTACTGTCACTAGCCATGAGAAAAGAAATATATCCACTGCCTTGTTTGACAATTAATTCCAGTTAACACTTCCATTGTCCAGTGTCTTATTTCCAACTTGAAGGAAATGGCAGAGCTTAATCAAACATGGTAGAAAAATATACAATCTATAGTCTATGCAACCTAGCCCTTCAATGCACGGCAACAGAGAGTACATGAGGAAATAGCACTCAGAGAAGATAACAGAGGCTCTGTTACTGACATAGTCTCAGATATCCACTAGAGTTTTCCATCCCATCCTTTAAATAATGAAGAGCTACTGGGGGTTGAAGCCAAATGCTTCTGCTTCCAGCTATTAGGTTGTGGGCAACAGAACAAAGCCCTTTGAGAATTGTGCAAAAAGTGTGATTTCTGATGTTCAAGTTATGGTACTTAAAAATAGGCTTCTGTGATTGTCATATTTTCCTTAAAAGAGATTTTAAAAAGGATTCTATGAAAAACAAATGGCCAATAAAAATGTATGTGTGCAAGTTGGTTAATAGTAAGTGAAAAATAAACCCAAAACTATTGGTTTGATCAGCAATTTGTTAATAATAAATGAAAAATAAAGCATAAACTATTGGTTCGATCAGCAATTTAGCAATACATTTAAGAAAACGATCATTGTTCATTATTAATGTGCATGTGTTGAAATGGGCAGTCAGGTTCTGCTGATGGGGTGAAAATCAACACAAACTTCCCAGAGGTAAATTTGGCTGTCTGTATCAAGAGTTTGGGTTTTTTGAAAAGTTGTGTGTGTGTTTTTTTTTCAAGGAATTTGTCTCCACACATACACACAGATATGTAAAAGTATGAACAAGTACATTATGATATTGTTTCAATATCAAAGAACAAAAAGAAAGAAAAAATTAAAATGTCAAGTAGGAGACAAATGGGGAGTAAATTAAGGCTTAGTAACACAATAGAGTACTACACAACTGTTTTAAATGATGCAAAGTGATATTAATATCACTCCAGTACTTATATTAGAGAAAATTAAAAACACTCAAGTGTTCAATAGTAAGCTGTTTGATAAATGACGTATGGTATACCCATAAGATGAAGTATGGAGAAAAGCTATGATATGATATTAAGTGAACAAAGTAGGATTCAGTTGTTACCCCCCTACATGTATGCAGAAAACAAAACTAAGGAATTACCCTACCATTTTAATAGTGGTTAGCTCCCACATATAGAACTACATAACTTTTTAAACTCATTTTTAATATTTTCTGGATTTTCTTTTTCTTTTCTTTTTAAGTTTATTTATTTTGAGAGAGATGGTGCACGTGTGCGTGATAGCTCTTGAGCAAGGGACGGACAGAGAGCGAGGGAGAGAGAACCCCCAGCAGGCTCTGTGTCAGCACCAAGCCTGACTTGGGGCTTGATCCCACGACCCTGGGATCACGACCTGAGACAAAATCAAGAGCTGGACGCTCACCCAACTGAACCACCCAGGCGTCCCTGCTTTTCTATACAGACTTTTTTTTTGCATATGTATTAGCTTAATAATAAACATATTAAAATTGAAATGCTGTTTTGCTGTTCTAAGGGGAGGGGGTCCTCTTTGATAGCACTACTGACGATATCTCTCAGAAAGTATCAAAGACTATCTCCCAGCCCTCTGACTGAATGTTGAGTTCTGAGGTGTTTTCATTCCTGCTTCCCTTACTCCATTTCCTCAGAACCATAGTGCCTTAGTGTCCAGATGCAATCCAATGTTGTACCCCTCACCCACGTTTTTGTCCTTTTGTACTTTATGTTCATAACAGTGGCTAAATAGCCACATTCAGTACTTACTGAATATCAACTACTTGCTTTTACAGGCACTATCTCATACACTTTTTTTGTTTTTTAACTGAAAAAGTTGTGGTTTATTTACATTCTGGAGAGAATTGAATGCATTAAGTTCCTTAGAAGTTTTATCAGAACACCAGTACTCCTCTTACAATGCTGTTTGGGTAAATCCTTCTGCTTCGCTTTTAGAGAGGGAGATTATACAACAAAATTATTTTATTGAATTAAACTCGAAAGCAAAAGGAACGTAACTTCTTAAAAGTCAATACTATTAAAGGCTCCTCCTGCAGATTACTTTTTAATTTCAAAAAATGTCACAACTTAAATTAATTAGATGCTTTGAAAATAGGCTGTCTTCATCCATAATGAAAGGCTTAATTGTCTATCCTTTGTCGCTATTCAATTTTACATATTTTAGTCATGTTGAAAGATCCAGAAGACCACGTTTTTCTACCCTTATGTTATGTGAAGTTGTATGTATGTATGTATGTATGTATGTATGTATTTGTTTATTTATTTTTTCACATTTTGGTGTTGGCAATTTCTTTTTTTAATCCTTTTAATTTTAATTTTTTAAAATTTACATCCAAATTAGTTAGCATATGGTGCAGCAATTATTTCAGGAGTAGATTCCTTAGTGCCCCTTACCCATTTAGCCCATCCCCCCTCCCACAACCCTTCCAGTAAGCCCCCATTTGTTCTCCATATTTATGAGTCTCTTCTGTTTTGTCCCCTTCCCTGTTTTTATATTATTTTTGTTTCCCTTCCCTTATGTTCATCTGTTTGGTCTCTTAAAGTCCTCATATGAGTGAAGCCATAGGATTTTTGTCGTTCTCTGACTGACTAATTTCACTTAGCATAATACCCTCCAGTTCCATCCACGTAGTTGCAAATGGCCAGATTTCATTCTTTTTGATTGCCGAGTAATACTCCATTGTATATGTATATACCACATCTTCTTTATCCATTCATCCATCGATGGACATTTGGGCTCTTTCCATACTTTGCGTATTGTTGGTAGTGCTGCTATAAACATGGGGGGGGGTGCATGTGTCCCTTCGAAACAGCACACCTGTATCCCTTGGATAAATGCCTAGTAGTGAAATTGCTGGGTCGTAGGGTAGTTCTATTTTTAGTGTTTTGAGGAACCTCCATACTGTTTTCTAGAGTGGCTGCACCAGCTTGCATTCCCATCAAAAACTTTTCACAGTAACACTATGAGATAGCTCTTTCTCCAGGGGAAAAACTAGAGCTCCAAAGACTTAAGTAATTTCCCCAAGGTCATACAAATAGAGGGTGACAGGACCAGATTTGAAATCCAGCTCTGTTTTGACTTCAGAAACAACATGCCATTGTGGGAGGGGGGGATGGGCTGAATGTGTAAGGGGCATTAAGGAATCTACCCCTGAAATCATTGTTGCACCATATGCTAACTAACTTGGATGTAAATAAAAAAAGAAACAAACAAACAAACAACAGGCTGCTATCAGTGATCTGGTCTGTCTCCACGATTGACCTCAGCTTAAGCTTCTTACAGACCCTCCACCCTCACGATTGACCTCAGCTTAAGCTTCTTACAGACCCTCCACCCTCACCTCCCTGACCCCCACTCCAGCCTTACGTTTATCTACAATTTGACTGGAGATGCCAATCTTGTACTTAGTTAGTAATTACCAGTTCCCTTTTGAGGCCAAACTTTTATGCTGAGTTTTTCTCTGCTCCTGCTTTTCATTTACCCCAACTCGTCCTCCACGCCTCCTCTACCACACCTGAGCAGCCAGCTGACAGATTATTATTCTTTCTGGGTTCCCTGCGTTAGCCTTTTGGGAACCACCTTTCTCATCTATCTTTCCTACCGTTTACTTTCCTTTGACTATTTCTTCTTAAAACATTTTTTTTTTGCACCTAACAGGATGCTATGCATACCATACATGTTCCTTAAATGCTTCTTCAATTAAATTCAATTTTCTTTCCCTAACAATTGTCATTGCATTATTTTCCTGTCTTTCAGAGTTGTTCTTTCCCTATGGCCTTCCTAACCACCATTCCTTCCCAGCAATTTGCTCTCCATTCTCACATTTTCATCCCCGCATCTTCACCAAAATTACCTTTCTTTTCATCTCCAATGGTTTCCTGATTATCAAATAATTGAAACCTTTATTTGGTGGGTTCTCATACTTTTTGATTTTTTTGTTACATTTAACAGCACTTCTCTTTTTCTGTTTTACCTTAGCCTAAGATTTGAGATACTGTTATTTTCTCCTTTCCTTCTACCATTATCTTCCTCTCTTTCTCCTTCACTAACATTTCCCCTGTTCTTTCATTATGGGCTGTCTCTAAAACTTGGGCTTTGCTTTCCTCCCTTTTATTTTATATACCTTTAGAATAAAGTAATTCCAACACCCTGCCATTCTCTAATAATCTCTTCGTAGCAATAATGAGTGCTGTTAAGTCTAGGATTGCTTCCATTTAATAAGAGGTTAGCAAAAGCAAAGAGGATGTCTGCTGTAAAACCATAGCTTAACAGACATGTTCCATGAGGCTGTATTTGCAGACTTGCAGATCTTGTTGGGTAGATTAGTGATTCCTGTTCCTTCTTCCCACTTTGGTGGATGCCTTTGCTGAAACCTTCACTATTTCCTTGATCTCTCCTTCTTGGCTAGAGTTCCCCATTTGCCTGCTACTGGGTAGACCTCTCCAGTGTTTCTTATACATGGGCAGTTCTCAATGCTCCTGATTGTCATGATCACCTAACTAAATAAACGGCTTTCATATATAAAGGTCTAGCAGTCATTTCTTACTTTTCTCCAGACTTAAACCACCAACTCCGTATAAGAAGTTTCACTTGATTATTGACACCTGAAGCTTTACATATCGGGGGTGGGGGGACATTTTTAGAGGTGAGGATTTGTCCCTGCAGAGGAAAGAAATCTCTGGGGACAGAGGATCCTGGAATTCCCATTGCATATCTTGCAACCTGCTCTGAGATGTGGTCTTGCCAGGAGAGCCTGCCCTCCTCAGACCACAGAGCTGGACACCCCGCCTCCGTCTTTCCGAGCACCGGGGTGAAAAACCACAAAGGAAAGGAAGAAAATTTATATACATATAATATAAAATCGCTGGGTGACTAAAAAAAATAACTGCTGCATAGATAAAACTCCTAAAGTTACTGTATCTAAAGGGTTTGGTTGTGTTCTTTTGTGTTTTGGAGAATGTTGTCACTATACAATTTTTGTTGCTGATTTAGAGTCAATCTCCAGTGTTGTGCTAAAAATGTTAAATCAGGGGTGCCTGGGTGGCTCAGTTGGTTAAGTGTCAGACACTTGATTTCTGCTCAGGTCATGATCTCATGGTTTGTGTGTTCAAGCCCTGTATCGTGTTCTGTGCCAATAGCACGCAGAGCCTGTATGGGATTCTTTCTCTCCCTCTCTCTCTGCCCCTCTCCCATTTATGCGTGCGTGTGTGTGTGTGTATGTGTGTGCATGCTCTCTCTCTCTATCTCAAAATAAATAAATAAACTTAAAATTTTTTTATTGTTTATTTATTTTTGAGAGAGACAGACAGAGTGCGAGCAGGGAAGGATCAGAGAAAGAGGGAGACACAGAATCTGAGGCAGGCTCCAGGCTCTGAACTGTCAGCACAGAACCCCACTTGGGGCTCAAACCCAGGAACTGTGAGATCATGACCTGAGCTGAAGTGGGTTGCTTATCCGACTGAGCCAGCCAGGTGCCCCCAAATACATAAACTTTAAAAAAATAAAAAAATGTGAATTAAATGTAAGCATTAAGGGGGCAAGTCCTGCTATTTTGGTTGACACTCGGTGGGTATTTGGGAGCAGGGAAGGAGGGAAACTAGTTGGACTTTTGTTTTCTAAACATTCTCCACTATTGGTTTTGGAAAGAGCAAGGACATCTTTCCTCTGACACATGGGAATGGGAGAGAGCTGCGTAATAAAATTTTTAAAAGACAAAAAAAGAAATAGCCTCAGATGGGAAATATTTTGATTTGCGTTTTGGGTTTGTTTTTTTTTTTTTTTTTTTTTCTTCAGTAAAAAGCCTTTAAAAACTAAAAAGAAAAAAAAAAGCCACCCTGTCAACATTTCCACTGGTCACTAGCATTACTTCAGTCTGGCGTACTTGGTATAAAATGTTGACATATATCTTTTGATTCATTCTTCATTCACAGTCTGACTGGCTCGTCTTTCCAGGGTCTTGGGAATCTCCTAGCGCTGGATATTTCTTTTTTTTTTTTTTAATTTTTTTTTTAATGTTTATTTATTTTTGAGACAGAGAGAGACACAGCATGAGCAGGGAAGGGGCAGAGAGAGAGGGAGACACAGAATGTGAAGCAGGCTCCAGGCTCTGAGCTGTCAGCACAGAGCCTGACGCGGGGCTCGAACTCATGAACTGTGAGATCGTGACCTGAGCTGAAGTCGGACGGCCAACCGACCGAGCCACCCAGGTGCCCCAAGCGCTGGATATTTCTGATTTTCATCATCTTTTCTGTACTGCCCCACTCCCCTTGTTTCCGATATACTTTTTCCATTTCCTTCGATGCTGGATGCTTCAAATAATTTCCCTCAACCAGTTTTCGTCATGCCGTTTCCCTTTTCAAAGTTCTACAGTGGCATTTGGTATGCCTAATCACAACAGATAAAAAACCCTCCAGCTAAATCAAGACTGCTCATTCACTTCCCCTTTTACATGCTTCCCCAAGCTCATTTTGTACTATTTATTTCCTGTTTCGGTTCTCCTGCTCCATCCCAAGCTATCTACTTTCCTCCTCTTGTACTGCTACCCAAATATTGCTTAAGAAAAGATCAAACACATTAATTGTCTCTGCCTGAGCAATCACTGTGGGGAATGCTGGAGTCAGCAGCCCTAGATCTATGCCATTCACTAAGGTGATCTTGGTTGAAGCTACTCCTTTAAGCTAAGATCAATAGTACCAGTCCTGGCTTTGTTCTGAGAACCCCCTGAGGTAATGCATGAGCAAGTGTTTTCTAAACTGCTGGATAATGTGCAAGGAACAGGGGGGCTCAGTGACATGGACAGCTAAATATCCAGAAAGCTGCCATGGTCTCCCTTTGATGTGATCTGATTTTGACTGGAGAAGCATATATCAAATAATTTTCTAATCTAAAAATGAAAAAAACAACAACTCTTGAATAAAAACATCTGACTTGCAGATGTCACTGTGCTCAGTCCCTGACTTTGACTTGGGAATCTGTTCTCTGCTCAGCATCTTGGTTCATCATGACAAGTAAATCTTGGCTTCTTAAAAGTTGGCAAGCAAAACTCTTGTCTCAGAGGATATTTAAATCTTTCTTGGCTCATGATTGTTTCCTCTCGGGTGTTGAAACGAAATGATGCCTTCCAGCTTTTCTGAAATAGAGCTGCAAGAGAGACTCGTGATGCTCTCATTTTGACAAAATGGTCTTCATAAATCACAGATGTAATGGGCTGTGGTCATACTTAAGAGCTCTTCAAGATCTCTCAGATCTCCTGCTTTAGGTTTAGATTCTAACTACTTAGGTTATTTTTCTATCGTTCTCTTTCTTTTCTTTCTCAGTGCTAATTAACCGAGGATATTTCCCTGATTTTTTTTTTTTCCTCTGTTATTTTCCTAGTGCTTGCATTTTTTCCTGGTAGTTTTGACAGACCATCTGTCAAAATTTTGCTGGTTTCACAGCAGTTTCATACTGTTTTTTCACTCTCTCTCTTTTTAAAATTTCACAAATATACACAAATAAATTCTCATTGCAAATGGTTGGAGCAATACATAAGTCCATAGAGTAACATATTGTGGCTTCTACTCACCCCACTCCCATTCCGAATTCCCTCCCTAGAGGCAACCACCACTGTTACAGTTTGATGGATATCTGTATTAGTCATGGTTCTCCAGAGAAACAGAACCGAGAAGATACATGTAGACGTAGATGTAGACATACGAGATTTATTACAGGAACTGGTTCACACGGTTACTGAGGCCAAGATGTCCCACAGTCTGCCATCTGCAAGCTAAAGAACCAAACAAACTAGTGGTATTTAGTCCAAGTCTAAAGGACTTGAAGACGGGGAGTGAAGAGCAATGGCGTAAGTCCTAGTCTGAGTCCAAAAGCCCAAGAACGAGGACCACCGATATCTGAGTGCAGGAGAAGACGGATGTCTCAGCCCAAGCAGAGAGGCCATATTTATCCCTCCTCTACCTTTGTGTTTCAGTCACATCCTCACAGAATTGGATGATGCCCACCCACACTGGTGAGGGTGGTCTGCTTTCTTCAGTCTACTGATTCAAATGCTCATCTCTTCCAGAGATGCTCTCACAGACACACCCCAAAATAATGTTTTACCAGCTATCTGGATATGTCTTAGCCCCGTCCAGCTGACACATAAAATTAACGATCACAGTATCCTTCACTTCTCTCTCTATACATGTACATCATAAACACACGTATCTTTTGCATAATGGATCCAAGATGCACTTTAAAAAAATTAATCATCTTAAAGAAATTTTCATGTCACTACACATGTGTCTACCTCATTCTTTTAATAGTTGCACAGTGTTCTATCTGTGTATAGGTTGTTATTCCTTTTTTACTCATCTGTTATTGAATATTCTACAACACAGAAAACTGTTCCAATACATACCCCTGAACCTACATACATTTAACCATATATTTGTGGAATAAATCCCTAGAAGTGGGAGTGCTGAGGTAGATGGATCCATAAGAATGAAAACTAGATGAGGGAAGAGATTTTTAAAAATACATATTTTGTTCAACATTGAACAGTAACAGTCTAAATTACAGTGTAGCATATAGTAAGGAGTCAAAGAATATTTGTTGAATTGGATTGAAATAGTGTCTGCATTTTTAATATGAGAGCCATTGTATTAAGGGATTGGGGAGAAAGTTATGTTTACTTTCATAAATGATGAAAAAAATTCAGTAAAATGTAATACACATTTCTGATTTCAAAGCAAGAAGTAAAACAAACCTTAGGAATAAGAGAAGACTTATTAGTTTGATAAAAAGAATATATCAGAAAGCCATAACCAACACCATATTTCATGATAAAATAGTAGAAGTATTCATCGGGCACACGGGTGGCTCAGTTGGTTAAGCATCCTACTTCATTCAGCTCAGGTCATGATCTCACAGTTCTTGAGTTCCGGCTCTTTGTTGACAGCTCAGATCCTGGAGTCTGCATCAGATTCTGTGTCTCCTTCTCTCTCTGCTCCTCCCCCACTCATGTGCACACATGCTCTCACTCTCTCTCTCTCTCTCTCTCAAAAAATAAACATTAAAAAAAATAGTAGAAGTATTTTTGTTAAGGTCAGGAACCAAAGTGGACCCTGGTAATCACTATTCAACATTTTACTGGGTATTCTAGGCAATTTATTATTTTTTTTTAATATATGATATTTATTGTCAAGTTGGTTTCCATACAACACCCAGTGCTTATCCCAAAAGATGCCCTCTTCAATACCTATCACCCACCCTCCCTTCCCTCCCACCCCCCATCAGCCCTCAGTTTGTTCTCAGTTTTAAAGAGTCTCTTATGCTTTGGCTCTCTCCCACACTAACCTCTCTCTCTTTTTTTTTTTTTTTCCTTCCCCTCCCCCATAGGTTTCTGTTAAGTTTCTCAGGATCCACATAAGAGGGAAAACATATGGTATCTGTCTTTCACTGTATGGCTTATTTGACTTAGCATAACACTCTCCAGTTCCATCCACGTTGCTACAAAGGACCATATTTCATTCTTTCTCATTGCCACATAGTACTCCATTGTGTATATAAACCACAATTTCTTTATCCGTTCATCAGTTGATGGACATTTAGGCTCTTTCCATAATTTGGCTATTGTTGAGAGTGCTGCTATAAACATTGGGGTACAAGTGCCCCTATGCCTCAGTACTCCTGTATCCCTTGGGTAAATTCCTAGCAGTGCTACTTCTGGGTCGTAGGGTAGGTCTATTTTTAATTCTTTGAGGAACCTCCACACTGTTTTCCAGAGCGGCTGCACCAGTTTGCATTCCCACCAACAGTGCAAGAGGGTTCTCTAGGCAATCCAATAAAGCAAGAAGAAAAGGTTGGGTAGAATTACTAGAAAGGAAGAGACAAATCTGTTGTTATTTGTCAGTAAGATGATTATCTCCCCAGAGAATTCAAGAGAAATCAACTTTAAAATAATTAGAACCAATTAGATTGTTTAGTAAGGTCATCAGAGACAAGATACAAATTTAAAAAATCAACATTTTTCTTATGTACCATTAATAGTCAATTGAAAATGTAAGACTGAAAAGGACCTAAGACATCTCTAATGGCTTTTTCCTCTACTCGATTCCTGGCAACCACTTCCCACGGTCACAACCAAGATACCAATCTCAAAAAATATGTCCACTGCTGAAACTTTGTTTTCAAACACTCATTCTTTAACTATCACTCCCTATTCTTTCAGTTCAGTTGCTCTAGTAACCTCTACTCCTCAACCTCTTATTAGCATCTAGTCTCTTGACCATAATGCAGTGTCAGGACTCTCTCAACCTCCTTCTCTCTTTGGTGGTCTAGATTCTATGATCTAACATTTTAATAGCTCACTTGTAGATAGATAATCTCACCTCACTTTCCCCTCTCCCCACCCTTGGCATTTGGCTGGGGTCAGGATGGGGTGTGTCAGAATAATTCTGATTCAAAGTTTTCTTTTGCCACCTTGGACGTTTTTGAATCACACAATCCAGGTAAACACTTCTACTTTAAATTCATGGTCACAGACCTCATGGATACTTGGTTCTGCCTATCAATCCCTTGGTGTTCCCAATTGGCCAGTTTTCCCGCTCCTGAGATAATGATGTTACATTTCCTATTCTATGTTTAAACTTTCTGCACTCCTGATATACTCATTCTTGAGATGATGCTCTTCCCTAATATTTCATTGTGAAACAAAATTCAATGAGAAAACAGAAATCATCAGACTTCAGGCTCTTCATCTTCGTGACAGCAAAACTACAAACCTGCCTATTTGGACTCACATTTATTTTTCTTCCATCTGGTTACAATGGAGTAAAACTCTCTCCTTCTATCATCAAAAAAATAATTGACATGTATGGTACAATAAAACTGTAGAAGTTAATGTTTCTTAGTTATGAGATTTCCCTATGCTTCTAACTGAAAGAGAAACCGTCTTTTCCTTTCTTTTTTATATTTTTAAAAAATCTTTAATATCAGTGGATTATTTGAAGTATTTATTTCCTTTTTTAAAAATTGGAATAAGAATATTCATATTCCTTTATATTTTTCTTTCATATATATTCATGTATTTTTTACGAATGTTCTTATCTTTCTTTATTAGAATGCTCACAAGACTGGCCCACTAGCACTGTCCTTCTGATGTGATAAAGAATACATACATCTACTGGTCTTCAAGCTATATTACAAAGCTATAATCCTCAAGACAGTATGATACTGGCACAAGAACAGACACTCAGATCAATGGAACAGAATACAAAACCCAGAAATGGACCCACAAATATGTGGCCAACTAATCTTTCTCACTGCATACACAAAAATAAACTCAAAATGGATGAAAGACCTCAATGTTAGACAGGAAGCCATCAAAATCCTAGGGGAGAAAGCAGGCAAAAACCTCTTTGACCTTGGCCGCAGCAACTTCTTACTCAATATGTCTCTGGAGGCCGGGGAAACAAAAGCAAAAATGAACTATTGGGACATCATCCAAATTAAAAGTTTCTGTACAGCGAAGGAAACAATCAGCAAAACTAAAAGGCAACCGACAGATGGGAAAAGATATTTGCAAATGACATATCAGATAAAGGATTAGTATCCAAAATCTATAAAGAACTTCTCAAACTCAACACCCAAAAAACAAATAATCCAGTGAAGAAATGGGCAAAAGACATGAATAGACACTTCTCCAAAGAAGACATCCGGATGGTCAACCGACACATGAAAAAATGCTCAACATCTCTCATCATCAGGGAAATACAAACAAAACCGCAATGAGATGTCACCTCACTCCCATCAGAATGGCTAACATTAACAACTCAGGCAACAACAGATGTTGGCGAGGATGCAGAGAAAGAGGATCTCTTTTGCATTGTTGGTGGGAATGCAAGCTGGTGCAGCCACTCTGGAAAACATTATGGAGGTTCCTCAAAAAATTAAAAATAGAACTACCCAATGACCTAGCAATTGCAGTACTAGGCATTTATCCAAGGGATACAGGTGTGCTGTTTCGAAGGGACACACACACCCCAATGTTTATAGCAGCACTATCAACAATAGCCAAAGTATGGAAAGAGCCCAGATGTCCACTGATGGATGAATGGATAAAGAAGACATGGTATATATATACAATGGAGTATTCCTCGGCAATCAAAAAGAATGAAATCTAGCCATTTGCAACTACATGGATGGAACTAGAGGATATTATGCTAAGTGAACTTAGTCAGAGAAAGACAAATATCATATGACTTCACTCATATGAGTATGTTGAGATACAAAACAGATGAACACAAGGGAAGGGAAGCAAAAATAATATAAAAACAGGGAGGGAGACAAAAGCATAAGAGACTCAGAAATACGGAGAACAAACAGAGGGTTACTGGAGGGGTTGTGGGAGGGGGGATGGGCTGATGAGTAAGGGGCATTAAGGAATCTACTCCTGAAATCATTGTTGCACTATATGCTAACTAACTTGGATGTAAATTAAAAAAAGAAATTAAAATAAAAAAAATAAAGAATACATACATCTATCTGACCCACATTGTTGCAGGAAACAGGGGTAAGGGCTCTCAGGGCTGGTACCAAGTGTCCACTGAAGACATCTCCATTCACTACAAAGGATGTTTCCTTGACTCCAACATCTCTGCTGTAGCATCCAGTCAGGTCTCCATGACTTGCCCAGACTTCTTCATTCCACCATCAGTTGACTCTTTTTTCTTGCTACTCTGGACTCCTTCATGACGTAGGTCAACTGCCCCATGTCTAACTTCCCCAGGCAGCCTCTGGAATTCTGCCTCACATCTTTGGCATGCTGCTGCCCTCTGGGGCATGTTTAGGAGTTGGGGGAGAGGGGGAATAACACCATATTGCCAAAGCAAACAGCAGAAGCAGATTAGCAAATAACACTTGAACATACACCTAACAGCCTCACAGGATACATGCAGTCTCCCCAGATGATACATAATCTTCATAGAGAGCAAATACTGTATGGAATGATTTTGTACACCAGGCACAAGGGCTACAAAGTGAATGGTGCTTATAGCCATCATGTTCTACACACCATAGGAAGCTAGTGGCTGAAAGCTGAAACCGGATCTCTATCCTGGCTCTTCCCTGCCTTTGAATGGTGTCACCACTGTGTTGGCCTGTTCTTGGCATTAGTTCGTTTTTCAAAAGGGACGATAAGAAGGCAGAAAGAGTAGAATGGGAGATTGGGCTGGGGTGGGGGATTAATATATGGATGACAACCTGTTAAATAAAAATAATACAAAATGCAAAAACCAGATTTAGTACCGTAATATCATAAGAGAAGGTGGCTTGAGGTACTACATGCTAACACAGACAACATGATATACAGCCCCAGGGTGGGGAGGGCGTGGGGGGATTCAGCGAGGAGTGCGGCAGGGGCCGTCCGTTTAGGCTGAGAGTCTTTGAATGGACTGCTGAATGGACTGGATCTGCTGCTTCAGCTGTGAGCCTTCTTTGCTGGCGACAGAGCAGGCGATGACAGGCCTGGAGACCCTGCAGGCCCGCCCCAGGGCCTGCTTGGGGTGCACAAACACTTAGGGGTAGGGCACATTCTTATCCAAACAGAGGGGAAGGTGCAGGATGATCTCCAGCGGCTCAGCGTCTGCAACCATCACGATGAACTCAGAGACGCCTCTGATGAGGGTTTTGGCGGCTTCCTTAGCTCCTTTCGGATGCCGCCTGTAGTTACATGACTGCTGAACCAGGTCCAGTAGTTCCTTGGTGAGGTGGGCGTCAGGGGCCTTCTGATTTACATCAGCCTCAGTCCTGTCTGCCACTCCATGGTCCCCTCCCCTGGAGCGCAGCTGACGCCAGAGGGGGAGCGCCAACCGGAGGAGTGGAAATTGAAGTATTTATTTCCGCGGTGACTAGACAATTATTGTAAAGTACAGGAGTGGTGTATAGGCATGGGGTGTTTTAATCCATTGAGAACCTGGATATGTTGCACTAAAACTTCTTATCGTTATAATTTAATGGGTGAAAAAAATTCTTGAACTACAGGAGTCTGTAGATGGGCCAAGTGTCTGGGAATTACATAATGCCATTAGGGGAATATCTAAAAGTTATTTGAATATGGAAATATGATATAGTTCAATTGGGCTTTTGTCTTTTATGAAATGGTTCTTATGGGAATATAGCAGAATCAACAAGAAATACAGCAGAAGTTGTTCAGAGTAAACTTTCCAGGAAGAGAATTCTCTATTCCATGTAACTTAATTTTCTAATGATTCTAGCTATAATTTAGTTTTGTTTTCAGATTATCTTTTGCCTGGTTTGGATCACTGGGATTGAACAACACTGAGACAATACATATACATCCGAGGACTTTTGAAATTGGAATTCAGCCCTAAGACAGCCTTAGAAATAAAGGAATATGTGGGGCATCTGGGCGGCTCAGTCAGTTGAGCCTCCGACTCTTGATTTTGGCTCAGGTCATGATCTCATAGTTCCTGAGATCAAGCCCCATTTTGGGCTTCTTGCTGAGAGCTCTGAGCCTGCTTGGGGTACTCTCTCTCTCCTGTCTCTGCCCTTTCTCCTGATCGTGCTCTCTCACTCTCTCTCAAAATAAATAAATATTTAAAAGAAAAGAAATGAAGGAATACTCAAACAAACAAGGACATGAGAGTGTAAGAGAAAAAAAAACATAATGGAAAAATCAGGTCAAAAGAAGAAGGCTAGAGAAGCATTGTTGAAAAACAAAGTAATTTGGAGAACCAATAATTTGCCCATTGGATATTATTATCTTTGACTAAGTGTTCACTGACTTAGCCTATGAGGCTGAGTTGGATCTGTGGATGTGTTCCTGAGGAAGCGTGGGTTTCTTTCAGTTTTAAAGATACTTGCTCGGTGTTTCTGGTGATATTGAGAAGGGGGTAGAGAGAGCTCCGTGGACTTGCATACGTTGGAGGCAATTCCAGACACCGGGGTTGAGCATCCAAAGATGAAATTCAAAGAATTCTAAGAACTTGACATTTTAGGGGACAACACAATAATTAAGATGCATAGTATGACAACCTGTACTGTGGCATGTTAATGTAAACCAGAGCTCCATTAACTAAAGTGGAAAAATCAGCTGTCCTAGCAGAACAATACAAGAGGGACTCAATTTAACTGGAGGTAAATTGGAAACATCAACATGAATTCATTGTTGTTGTTAAGGGATTATTGCTGTTACAGTATGTTAGGGACTGTCTTCTCTGATGTCATCTGACTCCTTCCAGCGGTCCTGTTAAGCAATCTAAAATACATTGTAGTGCCCGATTTTGTCTTTTTTTATCCTCCAGTATTGTTTTCCATTAAAAAGAAGCAGAGCTTTTCAAAATAGCTGATCCAGTGTCTTGGGGCAGAAAAAAATCAAGGTGAGCCTGGAACTTTTTTTTTTCCCTGAAAGCAGACAGTTTCAGAAGAATCGATGTTAAATAGGTAAAGAGGCCAGCCTGAAAAGAGGACTTTTAGTGACAGCTTGAGGAGCAAGGAGGGAAGCAGTAATTTCCACCAGTTGCCATGTGTCTTAATTACCATATTGTTCCCTAAGATTTTGAATTCTTACATTTATTTTATTTTATTTTTTGATCTTCAGCCCAGGCATGCTGGAATTGCCTCCAAGACATGCAGGTCCAGAAGAGCCTTACTCAGGAAAAACAAAAACCCACAAATCCAACTGCCAGCATGAGTAGAATCAATAGGCACTTAATTAAAGATAATAATGTGAGATAAGCAAGTGATTGTTCCCAGAGGTTTTACTTTAAGTTTTTTTGATGTTTATTTATTTGTGCGTGTGTGTGTGTGTGTGTGTGTGAGAGAGAGAGAGAGAGAGAGAGAGAGAGGAGAGGGAGAGAGAATCAGAAGCAGGTTCCAGGCTCTGGGCTAACAGCACAGAACCCAACACAAGCCTCGAACTGTGAGACTGTGACCTGAGCGGAAGTCAGATGCTCAACTGAATAAGCCCCCCAGGTGCCCACCAGAAGTTTTATTTTAAAACAGTGCTTCTCTAGCCTTTTCCTTTGGAAGTGATTTGTCCTGATAAATATGCTGCTATTTGCCTATTCATCTATTTTGAGGCAGGTTTAGGACTGAATTCCAATTCCATAAGCCAAATTTGGTAAAAGAACTTTGACTCTCTGTTTATAGTTAAAAAGATCAAGGTAACACAAAGCATGCTAAAAGATGATTGTAGTACAGTCATATAGGCAATATTGTGTATTAAAAATACCGAGGATTGAGCAATTCAGATTATGTGAGTTTTTTTAACTTTCAGGTTAAAATTACAAATGCGAGCTTCTTTCTTTAAGGGGATAAAAATGTATAAAGCTATGCATAAAAAAAGAGAATATACTATAGAAAGAGGGACAAGGCTAAATTGATGGAACTGAACAGAAAACTAACCAACACTACTTTTTTTAAGTTAAAATCCTATTTATTGATAATCCAAAGGTTGACCTTGACCCTAGTAATACCAAACTTCGAGTAGCTCTTGATCAGACAAGCAAGACACTATTAAACTGAGAAAAATGTACTGGAGAATGGAGAAGTACATCTAAATAAAAGATAAGGAGAGGGAAAGTTAAGTATAATGTAAATCCAAAATAGATCCTGTTTTTTTTTTTTTACAAGAACATGAAATTTAACAATTATGTCAGATAAATAAATTTAGGAATTGGTGATAAAATGAGAAGTTAAATGATAGGGGTAGCACGACAGTAAAATATATAAGTATAAATAGTTTTTTAGAAATAAAGATAGTTAACTATTACAGAAAAACAGGGAGAAAACAAAAATAAAACCAGCATCACTGTAGAGAAGCAACTCTGACCCAATAGAAACTTGGTGCATTTTCTAGGCCCACCTAGAACTGCCTTCCTGGGGTCTTTTGGGAGCTGATCTGGGCAGCCTTTTGGCCCAACTGCAGGGTGGACCTGATGTGGGGAGCGGGGGAGGGAAGCCAGCATTACTTTGTCAGGATTAGAGGTAAAAACTAAAGACAAGAGAATATCTAGTCTTGACAAGGATGGGGGAAATGATCTACATCCTAGTGTTTCTCAGCAAGGCTGCTTCTGTGCGAACATGACAAAATCAGAAACACAAAAATATTTCAGTCTGGCTGAGGTGTATGGATGGCCCTTGAACAGTACAGATTTGAACTGCACGGGTCCGTATCCATACAGATTGGTTTTGATACAGTCCGGTACTGTAAATGTATTTTCTCTTCCTTATGATTTTCTTCATAACATTTTCTTTTCTTTAGCTTATTTTATTGTAAGAATACAGTTTTTAATACATGTAACATACAGGGGCACCTGAGTAGCTCTGTCAATGGAGCATCTGACTTCGGCTCAGGTAATGATTTCACTGTTTGTGAGTTTCAGCCCCACATCGGGTTCGCTGTTGTCCAGTGCACAGAGCCCCCTTTAGATCCTTTGTCCTTCTCTCTCTGCCCCTCCTATGCTTGTGCTCTCTCAGAAATAAATAAAATATTTAAAAAATACATATAATGTACAAAATATTTGTTCATCGACTGTTGATGTTATTAGTAAGCCTTCTGGTCAACAATAGGCTACTAGTTGCTAAATTTTAGGGGAGTCAAATTTATACTAAGATTGGGGCACCTGGGTGGTTCAGTTGGTTGGGCGGTCGACTTTGGCTCAGGTCTTGATCTGTTGTCTTTGAGTTCGAGCCCCGCATCAGGCTCCGTGCTGACAGCTTGGAGCCTGGAGCCTGGAGCCTGCTTCAAATTCTGTGTCTCCCTCTCTCTCTGCCCCCTTCCCCATTCGCACTCTGTGTCTCTCTGTCTTTCAAAAATGGATAAATGTTAAAAAAATTTTAAAAATATTATACTGAAATTTTCGACTACTCAGGGGTCGGTGCTTCTAATCCCTGTGTTGATCAAGGTCAACCGTATTGCCATCTCCCTACTACTGAACAGTCACATGAAAATAGTGGACCTGTGGCTCAAATACCATTACAATGATTCTCCAAATATTACGACTCCGTTCAATGATTCAGTCTTTTCCATGTAGTTTGAACTACATTTTTCACTTTTATAACTAGTATTGCACATATATTATTATGTGAATATTAAATACCCAAGGGAAGTGCTGAGCAGTCATTTATAAACAATTGGTGAGTAAAGTATGTTCTCAAAACCATTGTAAATTCACAACCATATTGTATTTTAGAAAATGTATTTTTTCCTCCAAATTATTTTGAGGCTGTTAGTTTACCTGAACAATGTCCCAAGCCCTACATTCTGCCTGGGTACACGGGTCTGAGGCAGACAACTGAAAGCGCAGGTGAAGGGTGAATTTCGCTGCAATTAGTAGGCTCTGTTCTCAGAGGGAATCCGAGCCAAACGTAATTGCTCCAATTCTCCGGCTAGATGTCTTGCATAAAAAATAATAACAGAAGGCAATTAAACACATGAACAGACTGAGGAAAATTGTGGTATGTTAACCCTGAAAGAGAACACACCTAAATGCCATCCTCGTGATTGTACTGTTTCATGATGTGTCTGCTCTCAAAACGTGTTGCAGATATGTGTCTTGCAGAAAAACTGCTTTAAGTTCATGAAGACACGTAAATCATCTATGTATATATAAATTCCAACGCTACGTTCATGAGATCGAAGCACCTTTTCATTCTTCTCCTTCTCCTAATCAGGATTTTTTTCCTTTTGTATCATTCTCGGTTGTGGTTCAAGTAAATGCAACAGAGATTTTGCTGTTTTTACTTATTACATAAACAATTCACCTGGTTTTATTTTTTTTTTATTTTTATTTTTTAAATATATGAAATTTACTGTCAAATTGGTTTCCATACAACACCCAGTGCTCATCCCAAAAGGTGCCCTCCTCAATACCCATCACCCACCCTGCCCTCCCTCCCACCCCCCATCAACCCTCAGTTTGTTCTCAGTTTTTAACAGTCTCTTATGCTTTGGCTCTCTCCCACTCTAACCTCTTTTTTTTTTTTTTTTCTTTCCTTCCCCTCCCCCATGGGTTTCTGTTATGTTTCTCAGGATCCACATAAGAGTGAAACCATATGGTATCTGTCTTTCTCTGTATGGCTTATTTCACTTAGCATCACACTCTCCAGTTCCATCCATGTTGCTACAAAAGGCCATATTTCATTTTTTCTCATTGCCACGTAGTATTCCATTGTGTATATAAACCACAA
>NC_064811.1:139015413-139037271 GCF_023721935.1 Panthera uncia
TTTGTATTTCCCTGATAAGGAGCGACGTTGAGCATCTTTTCATGTGCCTGTTGGCCATCCGGATGTCTTCTTTTCACCTGGTTTTAAAAGTGAGGCAAATAGGAGCACCTGGGTGGCTCAGTTGGTAGAACATGTAACGCTTGATCTCAGGGTCATGAGTTCAAGCCCCACATTAGGCATGGAGCCTACTTAAAAAAAAAGAAAAGAAGGAAAGAAGGAAGGAAGGAAAAGCCACGCAAATAAGAACCGTAGAAGAAAGTCTCATGTTCATGTATACTTTACCAGCAAAGTATGTGAACTCTAGCTTGTTGTACGACAATTAAGAGGTTCAGGACTTTGAAGGCTCAGAGAGACACAGACCAAGTGTAGGTATGGTTGGAAAACTGGGCGGAAGCCTGACAGAACTATGCTTTCCAATGTATCCACAAATTCTACCTACTTGGCTCTGTACACATTCATTTCTGGAACCACCTAGACTCTCCTCAATTGAAGAACATATTTCCAATCTTTCATCTCTTATGGGGAAGATTGGCAAATAATAATGTGACACATAGCCAGAGAATTATGTGATACATACTTCAGTTTTAAATGTTGTAAACAGGCAAGTCTATCATTTTGTTTTTTGATACAAAACTAAAATATACTTACATTTGCCCACCACTGGTCTATTTCATACGGGTTTCCTTTTATAAAACGGTTTCATTGAATTGATGTGTATTGTCAACACACCAATAAAGATCCTAAAACACATATTTTACTTGGATCATTTATAGAGTAATCATGTGCTTCTATGTAACTATCAAGATTGAAATAAATCTAGTCTCAAAAAAATAGAGAATTCTCTGTATGTTTATGCTATTTCTCTTTCCAGACAACATCTAGAGAAATTAAGAGGTAACGATACTAAGGGAGTAATTAAGTGTTCTGCATTTGGAAATACAATTTTTTTTCCTTTCAAAATAGAGCTTTCAGAGAGTCTGTTGTTTCAGGGAGAAATAAAGATCACCTAGAATTGGGAGAGCTGCTGTGAATAGATTACCTAGAGCTGCTTCATTTGTCAAGTTGTTGTGATTTCTCTCTCTCTTCCCTGGGCTAGTTTCATCTTTACCTTTTCTTTTTGGTAACAGTAGATTTTCTTCTTCAGTCACTAAAACACTCAGTCATTATTTGGAACTATCAGAGACTTGGTTTATAGAGATAATAATTCAAAAATTTTTGGTGGATGATACTGCCCAAATATATGATCAAAGCCAGGTATTTTCAATGGGCAAATCCTGTTTTTTATGATGTAAATGCTTGGCATTTCTACTTCCCAGATTCCGAGCAAGTAAAAGCATCCTGGGAATGCCTAAACTCAAGTATTTGTAGTTATTAATAATTAGCATACTTACGGTAACCGTCACTCCATTTACAGAGATCTAGGTTTTATTAACCATTTGCATCACTGTGCAAACCCATCAGCTTGAGGCATCCTGTCTAAGGTAGATCCAGAACCACTGGAAATTGAATTTGGCTCTCCTAAAAGTCTTAAAAAGTACTGTTTTTCTAAGAAATCTAGGCTACATAATGGTTTTCTTAATGACCCTCTGATCACTAGATCCACACCTTTTTACCACAACTCACTTAAAGCTGTTTGTTAGAGGTGGTTATAACTTCTCTGAGGATTTAAAATGAGATTAAACACCTCTGACTCCTTTTAACGCAACTGCTTCCTCCTTTTTCTCCCCAAGCTCACCACCACAATCCATTTCATATTTGCTTAACATTTATGATATGCCAAGAGCTATAAAAAAAAAAAAGACAAAATTTTTCCTTTGAGATAGCAACTTCAAGTATCATCTCACTTTTACTGTGAGTGTTTGGGGAGCATTTCTCCCTATCATTTGTATATGTGTTATCCGGAAATATAGGTGCTGGTACCCTTTTGAGCATGGGACATTTTATGCGAATGTTAGACAAGCCGATTGCTGAATTTGAATCTGGTAAGACATTGGCAAAATGGAATGAGGGAGAGTGACAGGACCATGGAAGAAGGGGCAAATGGGACAAACAACTGATGTCTAAGAGGACCAAAAAGAACAAAATAACCCTCAAGAGCTGGGAGCTGGCCTGGTCCTGTCAACTGGGCCATAGAGTTCATGGTGCTCACAGCCAGGCCATGATGGTTTCCTGTTGAGTATAAACAATCTCTTAGAGCACCAACATTGGATGAGGGCACTTTGTCTTGGTAATGAAGTGAAACAAAAGCAAGACCACTGTGGAGTTGGGTCTGAGCTTAACAAAAAACAAGGTCACTATGAAATCATAAGAACAATCAAACGTCCTGTCTCCCAGCAGAGTAACTCCTGGTCTGGTTCTTTACCAATGGCAGCTCTAACCCCTCTTCGTTTTTCCTGCCTTCTAGATAAAAATGATCAAGGTACCCAATTATAGATACCCAATTACTTCCTGCCAGCATCCAATCCATGGCAGACACCTGCTTGTGTTGAACTCTTCTCCAAAATGTCTAACACGAGCCAAGTTCCCACAGACAGTTCCTTCTAACTCTGTCCTAATGAGATGCCCTCATAGTTCCTGCATGGTGTGTGGTCTCCATGGTGTGTGGTTGCAGTGAGACCAGCCAAGAAACCAAGTCTGTTTGACTTACAGATGTGTTACTTGTAGTTTTTGGCTGCAGTGCATAAACCAGAGTTAGGCCCAGGTTTAGGACTGCCATATACTTTCTTTTCTTTTCAGCTGTCAGAATCATCTGAGCTTGCTTTTAAAAATGCAGATGCCTGGGTTCAATCCTAGATCACTTGAACCTCTTCAGAGGGCCAGGAGCTGCATTTTAACAAGCTTCTCAGGTGAATGTTACGTGCATGTAAGAGTGTATACAGAGCTTGACATGTTTTCCACGTGTGCTGAAGAAATGTCCATTCAAGTAAAGCCAGAGAGAGACTACCTTATATAAATCTGTACCCATTTTGTTGGAAGATAACTTCCAAAACTTGGCCAATTTAAAAAATACATTTTAGTGAATATGATCGATCCCCGTTGTTCACAGATTGCGTATCCATGGATTCACCTACTTGCTAAAATTTCTTTGTAATCCCCAAATCAATACTCGTGGTACTTTCATGGTCATTTGTGGACATGTGCAGAGCCTGGAAAAATTTGAGTAGCCTGATGCACAGGTTCCCAGCTGAGGTCCAAGGAGGCGCCTCTGCCTTGTTTCAGCTCTCGTGCTGAGATGGCAGGAGGATGGAGATGGTAGGGGGCAGGGCAAGAAAGTCCCACCCTGGGGGCAGTTGGAAGGGGTTTGATCCCAATTCTGGCATCTGCTAGGGAGATAGCCTCGGGTAAGTCACTTAGCTCTTCTGAACCTTGTGTTTGCTGTTCTCTCTTTATTATGGAAAGAATAGACATAACACAAAATTTGCCATTTCAACCATTTTTAGATGTACAATTTAGCAGTATTCTGCAACCACGACCACTGTCCATTTCCAGAATTTTTCATCATCCCAAACAGAAACTCTATATCCATTAAACGACAACACACCGTTTCCTTCTGGTCCCAGCCCCTGGCAACATCTACTCTACTTTCTGTTTCTAGGAACTTGCCTATTCTAGGAACCTTACATAAGTGGAATTATAAAATAGTTGTCCTTTGTGTCTGGCTTCTTTCACTTAGCATAATATTTTCAAGTTTTAACCACACTGTAGCATGTATCAGAATTTCATGCCTTGTTACAGATGAATAATATTCCATTGGATGTATATACCACGTTGTGTTTATCCATTCCCATGGACATTTGGGTTGTTTCCACCTTTCGCTTACACTTACTGTAACACTGCTATAAACATTCATGTACAAGTATATGTTTAAGTCCCTATTTCCAACTCTTGGAGGTGTATAAATCCAGAAGCGGAGCTGTGGAGTCATATGGTACTTCTGATGAGGGTTGGAAGCAGAAAAATGTTCACTTTTAGCCTGGAAGGCTGACCTATAGCCTGCATAGTTCCGATAAGGATCAAATACGTGCTGGTTGTCACTTTTTTTTTTTTTTAAAGAATTTATTTTAAATAATCTCTACGCCCACTGTGGGGCTCAAACTCATAACCCCGAGATCAAGAGTCGCATGTTTTACCGACTGAATCTGCCGGGTGCCCCTGGTTGCCACATTCTCAATGGGTCTCATGACGGCTTGTAAATCTTACCGATAGTTAATATCCAACTGAATGATAAACACCAGAGAAATCTTGTGAAAGTAGTTTTGTGAGGAGAAATTCGAGGAAGACATTTATGATCTAATACTTCTTACATGTCCCGTCCCCTCCCCCCTGAGCACTAAGCAGATAACCGCCAGCTTTCACATAGCTCAAGTGCAGGTCTTTCTGTACTGTCCCTGTGCTACTTCAATAAACTTAATAAATTGAGCCATACAATGTCTCAAGAATTCTTTCCTGACCTTTGCACTCCACCACCCTGCAAACTGCTATGTTTAACTTTTTGAGGAACAGCCAACCTGTTTTCCACAGCTGTTGCAACATTTTACATTCCCACCAGCATTACACAAGGGTGCCGATTTCTCCCTACATTTTCACCAATACTTGTTATTTTCCTTAAGAAAAAATAGCCATCCTAATGGGTGCAGAGGGGTCATTTTCTTTTTTGTAACCTGAAAAAAGTAGAATCTACCAGGATGAATTGCTTTCAGGTTTGAAGATTATGGTTGATGTTATATACAGTCTTCCCCCATTTCTCAAAAGTTCATGTTATGCCATTTCACTCTTACAAAAGACCTACATTAGTAACTCTTTTAGCTAACTTGAAAGAAATCCAAAGAGGACTTTCACTTTTATAAAAAAGACAAACAGTGCAAATAGCGGTCAGAGTTTGTTTTGTGGGTCATGCCCCTCATCTCTGCCCCCCAACAGCAAGAGTAACCCTAGTGGGCTTCTTTCCTGGGAACTACCCTCAGCATCTCAACATCAAGCTGCTGTAACTTTGAATCGTTCATGAACATTTGTGCTTTATCTCAGTTTATTTGTGCGTCTGTTAGCAAGATGTGTCCGAACGTATCAGAAAAGCCTAAAAGAGGTTATTTTGGGGGTCTGGGAATGCTAAAAAGTTTTCTATATAAATTAATAGTTGCTTTTTTTGCTTTATACTATTTTGGTATCTACCACCATTAATACCCCAATGAAAGTAGTTATACATGCCACTTCCTGGACTTGTGTGAGGATATCGTATACACCCATGAGGAAGACTGCTGGGCCACACATTGTACATGTACTTAGTTTGATGAAGTACTGCCAGACTGCTCTTCAGAATGTGCATGAATCTATCTCCCATCCATGAGTGCATGAGTCCTTCCTTAGTCCTCCAACCTCTTCAGATCACCAGCAAGAAAGGAAGCTCAGAATTTCTGTCTTTTAAAGATCAAAAGTTTTTAAATATGATGAGGTTCAAATTATCCTTTTTTTTTTTTTTTTTTATCGTTTGTGCTTTGACCTTGCCTAACCCAAGATCACAAAGATTTTCTCCTACGTTTTCTTCCAGAAGTTTGGGCTTTTATATTAATGCAAGTTAATGTTTGCTTATAGTATTTATGGTTCATTTTTTTCTGTATGAAAACTATTTGGTTCCAGTAATGTTTGTTGCAAAGACCATCTTTCTCAATTAATTGGCTTTGATGTCTGTTGGTAACCACTTGACTATATATGTGTGGATTCAAATTTTCTATTCTGTTCCATTAGTCTGTATCCATAAGTCTCTCCTTATTTCAATACCATGCTTTCTTCATTACTGATATATTACAGAAAACCTCGAAGTCAGGTTGTATAAATCTTTTTAAGATTTTCATCTATGTTGTAGTATGTATTAGAATTTCATTTGTTTTCATTGCTGAATAATATTTCATTGTATGACTATACCATATTTTGTTTATCCAGTTGTCAATTGGTAGATATTTGGGTTGTTTCCAGTTGGGCTATTATGAATAATTCTATGGACATTTGTGTACACATTTTTTGTAGGACATATGTATAACTCTCTTGTATATATACCTTCAAGTTCAAATTTTTAATGTAATTATACATTATGAGATAGTACACAATTATGCTTTAGAAAATTCATATAGACCATTTCATTCTCTTAGAGTAGAATTCACACATGATAGTAGTTCCATTTTATTTATTCATTTATTTATGTATTTATACATTTTATTTTATTTTTGTTTTTAATTTTTCTAATTCCAGTATAAATTAACATACAGTGTTATATTAATTTCAGGTGTACAATATAGGGATTCAACAATTCTATACATTACTCGGTGTTCATTATGATAAATGTCTTCATTCCCTTCACCCATTTTACCCATCCCTCTACCCACCTCCCCTCTGATAGTCACCAGTTTGTTCTCTGCATCTAAGAGTTTGGTTTTTTGTCTCTTTTTACTTTGTTCATTTGTTTTGGTTCTTAAATTCCTCATATAAGTAAAATCATATGGTATTTGTCTTTCTCTGACTGACTTATTTCACTTAGCATTATACCTTCTAGATCCGTCCATGTTTTTGCAAATGGCAAGATTTAATTCTTTTTTTTATGGTTAAGTAATATTCCACTATGTTCATAGATATAGATATAGATATATAGATATTACTTCTTTATCCTAATTCATCTATCAAAGGGCAGTTGGGTTGCTTTCATACTTTGGTTATTGTAAATAGTGCTGTGATAAACAAAGGGATGCATGTATCTTTTTAAACCAGTATTTTCCTGTTCTTTGAGTAAATACTTAGTGGCAGAATTACTGAATCATATGATAATTGTCTTTTTAATTTGTTAAGGTTTTCCACAGTGGCTGCACCAGTTTGCATTCCCATCAACAGGGCACAAGGGTTTCTTTTTCTCCACATCCTTGCCAACACCTGTTATTTCTTATGTTGTTGATTTTAGCCATTCTGACAGGTGTGAGGTGATATCTCATTGTAATTTTGATTTGCATTTCCCTGTTGGTAAGTGATGTTAGGCATATTTTTATGTATCTGTTGGCCATCTGGATGTCTTCTTTGGAGAAATGTCTGTTTATGTCTTCTGCGCATTTTTAAATTGGATTATTTGGGGTCTTTTGGTGTTGAGTTGTATAAGGTCTTTATATATTTTGGATTCTAACCCCTTATTGAATATATTATCATTTGCAAATACCTTCTATTCAGTAGGTTGTCTTTTGTTTTGTTGATCATTTCCTTTTCTGTGCAGAAACTTTCCAATAGTCTATTTTACTTTTTATTTTGATTCCCTTGCCTTAGAGGTATATCCAGAAAAATGTTGCTACTGCCAATGTCAGAGAAATTACTGTTTATGCTTTTTTCTAGGATTTTTATGGTTTCAGGTTTCACATTTAGGTCTTTAATCCATTTTGAGGTTTTTTTTTCCTATAGCGTATGAAAGTGGTCCATTGCACGTAGCTGTCCAGTTTTCCCAACACTGTTTATTGAAGAGACTGTCTTTTTCCCATTACACATTCTTGCCTTGTTTGTCAAAGATAAATTGACCATACAATCATAGATTTATTTATGGACTCTCTATTTTGTTCTATTGATTTATGTGTTTATTTTTGTGCCAGTACCATATTGTTTTGATTACCACTACTTTGTAGTATATCATAAAATATGGGATTGTGATACCTCTAGTCTTCTTCTTTTTCAAGATTGCTTTGGCTAGTCTTTTGTGGTTCCACACAAATTTTAGGATTATTTTTTCTAGTTCTGTGAAAAAAATTATTGGTATTTTAATAGGGATTGCATTAAATCTGTAGATTGCTTTGGGTAGCATGGACAATTTAACAATATTTGTTCTCCCAATGCACGAGTATAGATTATCTTTCCATTCCTTTGTGTCTTCTTCAATTTCTTTCATCAGTGTTTTAGTGTTCAGAGTATTGGTCTTTCACCTCCTTGTCATCTGCAATAGTGAAAGTTTAACTTCTTCTTTACCAACTTGGATGACTTCTATTTCTTTTAGTTATGTGATTGCTGTGGCTAGGACTTCCTGTACTATGTTAAATAGAAGTGATGAGAGTGGACATCCTCGTCTTGTTCCTGATCTTGGGAGAAAAGCTCTAAGCTTTTCACCATTGAGTGTGATATTAGCTGTGGGTTTTTCACATATGGTCTTTATTATGTTGAGGTATATTCCCTCTAAACCTACTTTGCTGAACATTTTTATCATGAATGGATGTTGTAGTTTGTCAAATGCTTTCTCTGCATCTATTGAAATGATCATACAGCTTTTATCCTTTCTCTTGTTAATACGATGTATCATGTTGATTGATTTACATGTATTGAACCACTCTTGCAACCCAGGAATAAATACCACTTGATTATGGTGAATGAGTTTTGAATGTATTGTTGGATTCTGTTTGCTAATATTTTGTTAAGGATGCTTGCATCTATGTTCATCAGAGATATTGGTCTCTTTTTTTGTGTGGTGCCTTTATTAGGTTTTGGTATCAGCGTAATTGTGGCCTCATACAGTGAATTTGAAAGTTTTCCTTCCTCTTCTATTTTTTGGAATAGTTTGAGAAGGATAGGTATTAACTCTTCTTTAAATGTTTGGTAGAATTCATTTGTGGAGCCATGTAGTCCTGGGCTTTTGTTTTCTGGGTGTTTTCATTACTGATTCAATTTCATTACTGATAATCAATCTGTTCAAATTTTCTATTTCTTTCTGATTCTGTTTTGGGAGATTATATATTTCTAGGAATTTATCCATTTCTTCTAAGTTGTACAATATTTTTGCATATAATTTTTCATATTATTCTCTTATAATCTTTGTATTTTTGTGGTGTTGGTTGTTATTTCTCCTCTCTCATTTCTGATTTTTTTTAGTAGTTCCATTTTATAAAGCATAATATTTTAAATTAATTGACTTCAAAGTTGGTACTTGAAGTAGAACAAAAAAAAAAATGGTGGGACTGTTAGGATACATTATTTAGAGTCAAATTATAAATGCAAAAATAATCTTGCATGTCTTGAACAGAATGTGGAAGTATATTAAAAGACTGATAATCCATGACCAAGTGGGATTTATTCCAGAAATGCAAATGTAGTTTATAGCATTAAATAAAAGTATTAATATAATTCACCATATTTATAGGTCAAAGGAGAGAAACTGATGTTCATCTTGATTGATGCCAAAAATGCATTTAATAAAGCTTAATATCCATTTTCAATGAAAACATTCAGTAAAGTAGAATTAGATGAATATTTCCTTAACTCATTAATGTCTGGGGTAAAATAAAGGGGCCACTAATATATTAAAACAAGGAGTTCAATAAGAGCTGGAATAGAAGCAGCAAAATTGTCATTTTTGCAGGTTATTTTAATCTATATATACATAAAATTAATAGTTGGCTTATATACAAAAAAAATCCCTAATCATAAAATATGTTGGCAGACAACATGTTGATTTCAATAGCCACAAAAATTTAAATTACATAAGAAAACATTAATAATAAGTGCTATATGAAGAAAATGATCAAACTTTATTGAGATCTGTTTGACTCCAAATACAGTGTTAATCACTATACTGCATATATTCATACATATTAATTTATAGATAAAGGTAGCATTTTGTGGTGTTTTTTGTTTTGTTTTCAGATATTTATTTATTTATTTATTTATTTATTTATTTATTTTAATTTTCAAGACAGAGAGAGAAAGAGAGAGAGCGAGCACAAACAGGGAAGGGGCAGAGAGAGGAAGACAGAGGATCTGAAGCAGGCTATGGGCTATCAGCACAGAGCTGATTGGGGGCTCGAACTCACTAACTGTGAGATCATGACCTAAGCTGAAGTCAGGCACTTAACAGACTGAGTCACCTAGGCACCCCAAGGTAGCATTTTGAATAAGTGGTAAAGAAAGGTCATTCAGGGGCGCGTGGGTGGCTCAGTCGGTTGAAGGTCTGACTTCCGTTCAGGTCACAATCTCGCGGTCTGTGAGTTCGAGCCCCACGTCGGGCTCTGGGCTGATGGCTCAGAGCCTGGAGCCTGCTTCCGATTCTGTGTCTCCCTCGCTCTCTGCCCCTCCCCCATTCATGCTCTGTCTCTCTCTGTTTCAAAAGTAAATAAACTTAAAAAAATTTTTTTTAAATAAAAAAAATAAACAAAAAAAAAAGAAAGGTCATTCAGTAAGGGTTTGGGACGATAGATTAGTCATCCAGCAAAAAACAAAAACAAAAAACATAGAGATCCAGACTTCAACTCCTTTTGCGTAAATACCTCCTAGATATATCACAGATGTAAGTGTGATAGATGGAACAAAAGTACTAGAGGGAAAAAAATGAGTAAATATTTTTCCCTTTGAGATATGGGAGACTTTTTAAAAATTGTTTAATGTTTATTTATTTTTGAGAGAGAGACAGAGCATGAGTGGGGGGAGGGGCAGAGAGGGAGACAAAGAATCTAAAGCGGGGTCCAGGCTCTGAGCTGTCAGCACAGAGCCTGATGAGAGGCTTGAACCCACCCACTGCATCATGACCTGAGCCGAAGTCTGATGCTTAACCAACTGAGCCACCCAGGTACCCCTTAAAAAATTGTTGTTTAAGTTTATTTATTTATTTTGAGAGAGACAGAGACAACATGAGTCGGGGAGGGGCAGCAAGAGAGGGAGAGAGAGAATCCCAAGCAGGCTCCCCACTGACAGCACAGAACCCGATGTGGGGCTTGAACACAAGCAGCTGTGAGATCATGACCTGAGCCAAAACCAAGAGTCACATGCTTAGTTGACTGAGCCACCCAGGTGCCCTGAGATATGGCGAACTTTTTAAAACCATGTCACAAAAACTCAGAAACCAAAAAGGATAAGATTGTTAACTTTGACCTTTTAAACTTTTGCATTGCAGACAACCAAATAGAAAACGAACTCATAATTCACACTATCTGGAAGGGAGAGAGACAGATGACAAATTAGAAAAACGTTTCAGAAAATGATATATAACAAAGTGCTAATACACACACACATATGTACACACACACATACATACATACCTTTATGGGGGAAAAAACAAAAGAAAGATGACAAAAGAATATGAACAGGAAATTTATAAAAAGAAGTAATCCAAATAACCAATAAGCATAGGAGATGCTTAATTTTATTAGGAATCAAATACTAGCTAAGTAAACTATTAATGAAATATTATTGTTTGGTCCTCAACAAATATTGAAAAGGTTAATAACATTCAGAGTTCGATATAGTCTCAGGAAATGTATACTTTCATGTCCTACTGGTGAGAATGTAAATTGGTACAATATTTCTAGAGGATAGTTTGGCAATATTCATAAAAATGACCCAAAATCACACATGCATGAATTTATCCAAAAGAAATAAAGGAATAAGTGAGAATAGATATACTCTCACAGGATACTCATCGTGGCTTTGTTTATAATGGTAGAAATTTAGAAATAGCCTAGATAAGTTGTGTCAAGGTGACACATGAATTCAGTAGAATACACTGAAGCCTGTAGGCTAAGAGGTAGGCTGGCCACTGCCCGCTGGTCCCTCCATGCTCTCCAGGCTGTGCTCGCTGAACCTAGTGTCCAACCATGGCGTACCCCCTGGATCAGGCTATTGGCCTCTTTGTGGCCATCTTCCACAAGTACTTGGGCAGGGAAGGTGACAAGAACACCCTGAGCAAGAAGGAGTTGAAGTTGCTGATCCAGAAAGGGTTCACCATTGGCCCAAAGGTGCAGGATACTGAAATTGCAAAGCTCATGGACGACCTGGACTGGAACAAGGACCAGGTGGTAAACTTCCAGGATTATGTCACCCTGATTTTCATCTACAATGATGCCCTTAAGGGCTGAAAATAAATCAGGAAGGTGGAGACACCCTCTATAGGGCCTGCCTAAGTCAAATCCAGTGGTGGGTAATTGTTCGATAATTATCTTTTTCTTTTCTTTTCTTTTCTTTTTTTTAGTTAAAAAAAAAAAAAGAAAACACTGCAGCCTGTAAAACAAGAAAGTAGTTCTTTATTGATGGGTATGGAAGGATCTCAGGGACAAATGATTAACTGAAAAGAAGCATGTTTCAGAATAGTGTATACAGTGAGTGATTTCCCTTATGTAAAATTGCACTAGTCTACAAATGGGTAGATATGCCTAAAGGATGCTCACCACACTGTCAGATGTTTTCTCTGGTGATGCGCTTTTAGGTGTGTATTTATTTTCTTATTTGTACTCTTCTGTCGTGTTAGAATTTTGTTCAAGTTGCTGGAGGGGTGGTTTTGGGGGGGGATGGGCTAAATGGGTGATGGGTACTAAGGAGGGCACTTGTTGCGTTGAGCACTGGGTGTTAAATGTAAGTGATGAATCACTAAATTCTACTCCTGAAACCAATATTACACTACATGTTAACTGACTATAATTTAAAGAAAATTTTGAAAAAAAAAGAAAAAACGAATTTTGTTCATAGTGAGCATATATCATGTTCTAAAAACAGCAAGCTAGTTTTAAAAATTGATGCTATCAAGGGGTGCCTGGGTGGCTCAGTTGGTTAAGCGGCCGACTTTGGCTCAGGTCACGACCTCGCGGTCCGTGAGTTCGAGCCCCGCGTCGGGCTCTATGCTGACAGCTCAGAACCTGGAGCCTGTTTCAGATTCTGTGTCTCCCTCTCTCTCTGACCCTCCCCTGTTCATGCTCTGTCTCTCCCTGTCTCAGAAATAAACAACGTTAAAAAAAAATTTTTTTTTTAATTGATGCTATCAAAAAAGAATTAAAAAAAAAAAAGGACTCTAAATGCAGCTCCTTTCAGCACAGCAATGCATATGTTAGCAGATATGGGAACAGTGATCATGTCAAGGAAAACTTCTCCCCTAAAATACCCTCAGTCCTAAAGAAAAATGTAAAAAAAAAGCTCAGTGACTACAGGAGATGTTGAGAGGTATTTAGTACACTAGAAATAAGGTGGTTAGTATAAGGTCAGATGACTGCCTACCCAATAATGTGGCTTCAAAGAGCTCACATTGTATCTATGTATCTTTTTAAAACATTCTACCACCAAAATATTACATTTATACTCAAAAGTGGCATTCATTATTCAGAAACTTAAATCTCTTGAATTTACAAAATATATTTGCATTCCTGTGAAATATACAAAAATGATGCATCACAAGGCTAGGAAAAGCATCATTGTAAAGCACTATCGACTTCCATGAAGGAAACATTCGGAGTCACAGGCCAAAATATAGCATCAGGGCAAGGCCAAGTCTATTGCACACTATTGCCAGAAGCATATTTCTGGCAAAGAAACAGAATTGGTAATTGAACTATCAAATGTATTTCAAGAGGGTATTATGTTCCAAAAGAGTGGACTGGATTTAGAAATAGATTTAGTCTTCCCTTCCATGACCTGAAGCATTTCTGAACACAAGCAGCTATTAGGTAAGATCTCCATAATATTGAGAGCAACCAATGTGGTCTTTATATTTCTTTTTTTTTTTTTAAGTCTTTATTCTAATCCTACTATAGGTAACACAGTGTTATATTAGTTTCAGGTGTACCATGTAGTGACTCAATATGACACCTGGCGCTCATCACAAGTGCACTTCTTAATCCCCGTCACCTATTTCACCCATCCCCCCACCTATCTCCCCTCTGGTAACCATCAGTTTGTTCTCTATAGTTAGGAGCCTGTTTCTTTGTTTGCCTCTCTCTCTTTCCCCCTTCGTTCATTTGCTTTCTTCCTTAAGTTCCACATGTGAGTGAAATAATACGGTATTTGTCTTTCTCGGACTGACTTATTTTGCTTAGCATAATACTGTCTAGTTCCATCCACGTCATTGCAAATGGCAAGATTTCATCCTTTTGTGTGGCGATTCCATTGTGTGTATACCACATCTTCTTTATCCATTCATCGGTCAGTGGATACTTGGGCTGTTTCCATAATTTGGATATTGTAGATAATGCTGCTGTAAACATCTGGGTGCATTTTTGTATTTTGGGGGTAAACACACAGTAGTGCAATTGCTGAATTGTAGGGCAGTTCTATTTTTAACTTTTTGAGGAATTTCCATACTGTTTTCCAGAGTGGCTGCACCAGTTTGCAACAGTGCGAGAGAGTTTCCCTTTCTCCACATCCTTTTCAACACCTGTTGTTTCTTGTGTTGCTGATTTTTGTCATTCTGACAGGTGTGAAGTTGTATCTCATTGTAGTTTTGATTTGCATTTCCCTGATGATCAGTGATACTGAGCATCTTTTCATGTGTCTGTTGGCCATCTGGATGTCTTCTCTGGGGAAATGTCTGCTCATGTCCTGTGCCCATTTTTTAAATTGGATTATTTGTGTTTCGGGTGTTGAGTTTATAAGTTCTAGTATTGGATACTAACCCTTTACCATATATGTCATTTGCAAATATCTTTTCTCATTCCATAGGTTGCCTTTTTGTTTTGTTGTTTCCTTTGCTGTGAAGAAGCTTTTTATTTTGATGAATTCTCAATCATTTAGTTTTGCTTTTGTTTCTCTTGCCCTGGGAGACATATCTAGAAAGAAGTTGCTATGGTCAGAGTAAAAAAAGTTACTGCCTGTGTTCTCTCCCAGGATTTTTATGGTTTCAGGTCTCACATTTAGGTCTTTAATCCATTTTGAACTTGTTTTAGTGTATGGTGTAAGAAAGTGGTCTAGTTTCATTCTTTTGCATGTTGCGGTCCAGTTTTTCCAACACCTTTGTTGAAGAGACTGTTGTTTCTGCCATTGGATATTCTTTCCTGCTTTGGTGAAGATTAATTGACCATACAGTTGTGGGTTCATTTCTGGTTTTCTATTCTGTTTTATTTATTTATTTATTTATTTATTTATTTATTAAATGTTTATTTTTGAGAGAGAGAGAGGGAGAAACAGATTACGAGGGGGGAGAGAGAGAGAAAGTGCACGCAAGTGAGCGTGATACACAGAATTGGAAGCAGGATCCAGGCTCTGAGCTGCCAGCACAGAGCCCGATGAGGGTCTCAAACCCATGAACCTTGAGATCATGACCTGAGCTGAAGTCGGACGCTCATCCAACTGAGCCACCCAGGCGCCCCTATTCTGTTTTATTTACGGATCTACGTGTCTATTTTTGTGCCTTACCAAAATACCAGTAGCATTTTTCACAGAGCTAGAACAAACAATCCTAAAATTTGTATAGAACTCCCGCAAAAGACCCCAAAGAGCCAAAGCAACCCTGAAAAATAAAAGCAAAGGTGGAGGCATCACACTTCCAGACTTCAAGCTATATTGCAAAGCTATAGTGATCAAAAACAGTATGGTACTAGCACAAAAATAGACACATAGAGCAATAGAACAGAATGGGCTTTATATTTCTTAAAATTTTTCACATATAGTTATTTAAGGTTTAGTTTTTTCATGTAATGAAACTGCCAAAAGGCATCCTCTAAATAAAATGTTGTCTTAAATAAGCCTCCTTACCACTGTATATACATTGAGTCAAATTACATATTCTACTGCAATTTGATTGAGAAATTTTAGACACTACTGTCTAAAATTCTATTCCAGTTCTAGCAGTGTTACCCTGTTTGGTATGGACAAATGTCTTTATTTCTAGAAGATTTTGTCAGCCCAATAAACAGAGAGCCGGGGCGCCTGGGTGGCTCAGTTGGTTAAGTGACCGACTTCAGCTCAGGTCATGATCTCATGGTTGATGAGTTGGAGCCCCGTGTTCAGCTCTGTGTTGACAGCTCAGAGCCTGGAGCCTGCTTTAGATTCTGTGTCTCCTTCTTTCTCTGCCCCTCCCCCACTCACACTCTGTCTCTGTCTCTCTCTCTCTCAAAAATAAATAAACATTAAAATTTTTTTTTTTTTTAAATAGAGACAGAGAGGGAAGAGAACATTGCCTTATGCCACAGGGGGGCAGTAAGGGTTGGTTAATGAGATAATATTGATAAACTATTTTTGGGAAAAGGAAAAAAAATGCTATGGGTGCACTTATTCCATATTGATAACTAAAGGGAAAAAATGAAAGCATGTGTAACCTTTAATATTTTTGGTGTTTCACATTCATAGACAAATTCTACCTTGTTGCTTTGCCAAGGAAAGTAAACAAATAAAAACCAAAAAACCTTCAGCTTTAGAAACCCAAGTTCCCAAGGTCAGAGAAATCCTAACAGAGGACAAGCTTACCACATTGTTCCAATGTTGTTCAGCCTTATCTATTCGTTAATCACTAACTTCTGGATCTCATTTTTGTAAGGAATGTGCATAAGCCAATTTCATTTAAAAACAGAAATGCAGAACCACATATTTTGGAAAAGGGATTGAAAATAGAAAACTCACTTAGATTAGTCAAACAGCTCTCTAAATTCTATTTAGCAAAACAAAGATTATCATGGGCTGCTAGTCTTTATTAGTTGCAAAATCTCTAAAGTCAGTGCAAGGTTCTAGGACCAACTGTAGAGCCTCATAGAAACCTGCATATTTCCCCGAGGGACCAATTCATTTATAGTTTACAGCCCTAACTCTTAGTTTAATGCAATTTGGAATATCTACAACAATAACGGCTTATCCTTTAGAATTTCTTTTTCAGTTTTGGCAGATTTACTAACCAAGCTCCCAGGAGCAGTACAGTGGGAGCAGTGATTCTCAAACAGAGTACAGAGTCAACCCCAGGCCCTCCACTCCTCACTCAGGGGTGAATGAGAATCTCCAGGGTATGTCAATGGAAAAGAATTCAATATTATAATTGGGGTGCCTGGGTGGCTCAGTCGGTTAAGCATCCAGCTCTTGGTTTTGGCTCAGGTCATGATCTCTCGGTTTGTGAGTTCAAGCCCCATGTCGGGCTCTCTGCTGTCAGTACAGAGCTTGCTTGGGATTCTCTCTCACTTCCTCTCTCTCTGGTCCTCCCCCACTTGTCCTCTCTCTCTCTCTCTCAAAATAGATAAATAAACTTTAAAAAATTATAATTGTATATTTTTGCAGAGACACTGATTTTTATGACAAGACACAGAAGGTAAAACTCGGGAAAAATTAGGTGTATAGGTAAAAAAAGCTTGAGAAGCAGGTATAAATACTGAAAACTACTGTGAAGGAAAGAGGGTTAAAAAGAACTGGTCATTTAGCTTGGAGTTTCAGAAAATCTTCTTGGTAAAAGAGGTGACAGAGCGATGGGGAGGATCATGCAGTACGGAGTGTTCTAGTTTCCTCCCCCATCCCATACTTGTCGAGTTCATGAGCAAGCTGTGAATTTGGAAGGCTTAGTCTGTGCCTTGATTAGTGTGATAAAAGGCTGAGTTCAGTTGAAATCTTTGGTACTGCATTTCAGAAATGAAACAGATAAAACTAACCCTTGCCAAATGTCAATTCCAAAAGGTTAAAGTATTTGACTGGGTCTAAGGTGGTTGGGAAAATAAACAGTGGAAGATGTGGTAGTGAGAGAGAGAGAGAGAGAGAATGCATGAACACAATTGGGAAGAAAAGGAGAGAGAAAATTAAGAAAAATTTATTTCATTTTTAGGTTTACAAAGAAACACAGTATCACTAACAATAAACCATCATCAAATTGAACATATAGTACTTAAAAATGCTATTTACTACAGTGCACAGGGATTAAACATTAATTTTTTTAAAATTTTTATTTATTTTTGAGAGATAGAGATAGAGACAGAGTATGAGCAGGGGAGGGGCAGAGAGAGAGGGGGGCACAGAATCTGAAGCAGGCTCCAGGATCTGAGCTGTCAGCACAGAACCCCACTGGAGGCTTGAACTCATGAACTGTGAGATCATGACATGAGCCAAAGTCGAATACTTAACTGACGGAACCACCCAGGCACCCCTGGATTAAACATTTTTTTTAAACATTTGTTTGTTTGTTTGTTTAAAAATTTTTTAATGTTTTTATTTATTTTTGAGACAGAGAGAGACAGAGCATGAGCAGGGGAGGGGCAGAGAAAGAGGGAGACACAGAATCTGAAGCAGGGTCCAGGCTCTGAGCTGTCAGCACAGAGCCCTACACGGGGCTTGAACTCACAGACTGTGAGATCATGACCTGAGCTAAAGTCAGATGCTTAACCGACTGAACCACCCATTTATTTATTTATTTATCTATTTATTTATTTAGAGAAAAAGCTTGTGCATGTAAGTGCAAGCGGGGGAGGGGCAGAGAGAGAGGGAGAGAGAGAATATCAAGCAGGTTCCACACTCACTGCAGAGCCTGACGTGGGGCTCAATCCCATGACCTTAAGATTATGACCTGAACCAAAATCAAGAGTCAGAGGCTTAACTGACTGAGCCACCCAGCCACCCCAGGGATTAAACATTTTAAGATAATGAGTCTATTACTGCCAGAAACTAGAATCACAAATAATACTCACAAGCATATGTCATTTGGAGGCAAATAGCATAGCAAACATGCACATATTTTCATATGTTTACCATTCCTTGCACAACAATTACACTGAACTATTAGAGAAACGCATTCCCTGGAGAATAAACAGGGACATTCTACCTGTGTCCCATGGAAGAAGACTTATTTTAAGAAACAAGCAGAGTCAAAAAAAAAAAAAAAAAGATATAAGCAGAGTCAATTCTGGAGCGTAATACTCATATTTTTTGTGTTTCCCATAATTTTTCTTCTCAGGTTGTTTTGGTACAGTTAGGTCTCAGTGTGGTACAGTGTGGTATAGTTGTGTCATGATGTAATGGGGTTTGTCTGGGCTGACTTATTTGGGTTAAAATATCCAACGTAATCCTCTATTTGCTATCCCTCCTAAAATGCTTTGTTAAAAGTCATCAGTAGGTGGGCAAAATTGCTTAATGTGGGAAAAACTCTAATTCAGAAAAATTATCTGAAAGACTTTATAGAGTTCTTTTTGAGATCTACAAGTTTGTATTTTAAAGCTCTTCTGCAATGTGGGCTAATTTCCACAAAACTTCTAAGGAGAGCTTCTTTTGAACCTGTTTTAACAAACAGATAAAAATAATTTTTAATTTGTTCATCATTCATATGCAAATAAATGTTGCCATAGAATTTCAAGAATGCTTGAAAGGACTTTCTGAAGACTGTTAATGGTTCCTCTTGGATTTTTTTCATTAATAATTTACTTAGCAAACACTTTCTTCAGAAGAAGTACAAACATTGTGATCTTGCCTTACTAGAAGTATCTCATGTTCTTAAAGTACTAGGTTTTTTTAGTGAGATATTACTAAATCCTCATCATCACTTTTATTCACCACACAACAATGGTAGTTGTGTCATGTGTATACAGCTTGGTCCAGACAGCAGTTCCTTATGGTTTGATTTTAGCTATTTCTAGAACATTCATTTCAACATTAAACAAGATTCTGGAAAATTTTGTGGGTTTTTTGTTGATTTAGCTAATGAATATTAACTCTGTCTTTTTCCACATAAACAATGTGTTGGGAGATGGTATAGCCAAAGGTAAGAATACAAAACCTTAGCTGGAAGTGATAATGAGAATAAACTAGAGCTGACTAAGATTGGAAGGTGAACCAGAAGGGTCCAGAAAAGTCCAGGCCAGAGCAGCTACCCCAGAAACCTTAGTGGGAGAATTAATGTCAAAGGCCACTAAACTGTGGGGTTGTTTATATGCAACATGATCATAGCACTGGCCAACAAGTACACTTATTTATATAAGCTATGATTGTCTCATTATTAATTTAAAGAAGATAAATGGGGGGAAATGGAGAAAGACAAAAATTAGCATAAAGGAGCAGAGGAGTAGGAAAGATCTTGGTGAAGATCCAAGCAAATATTAGCCAAAGTTCACTTGGAGACTGAATCACATGCTAGAACAAGAGATGAATTGGGAGGAAACTTTCCAGAGTCTCACATCTTCATTCTATAGAGGAAGATATGGATCTCAGGGAGGAGGAGTTACAATCTCACACTACGACGGAAGCAGGTAGTTTGTCTTTCCCCATCCATCAACTCTGCCATGGAAATCCTACTCATCCTTCAAAACTCAACTCAAAAGCCACCCACTCTGTTATCCCTTCCTTGTCTTCTTAACCAAAAATGGGCTCTTTCACCTCTGAATTTCTATAGATTCCTGAACTCTGTCTAAATTTAAAAGAATAATAGTTTTGTGTGCTTTTCTTTTGTTTGGCCTGGGTTACTATCCCTTCCCTGTCCTGGGCTACTTCTCAGTGAAGGCCTACTGGAGCTTGAGGAGACAGAGCTTTACCCGGGACACCACGGATATATGTGCAGGCTGGAAGGATATTATATATAGAGTGTTCTCACACTGAAGGGAAAATGACAGAGGAAAAAAAAAAGAATGAAATGTGCCCTAGCCTCATCCCTTTTCCCTTCTTTTCAATAAATGACCTCAGAAATTCTACGTGTTTTATTTCTCCCTGTTCCTATGAATCCAGGCACTAGCTTATTTAATGTTTCTCCTCAGAACATTCCATGAGCTCCATGCTATTATTCAAAAAGAGAAGCAAGCAAGCAAGCAAGCAAGCAGGAAAAATTTGTTCTAGGGACCTGTGGTAGCCAGAAGCCAGATGGCTTCAGCTTTCCTCTGCTGTCTCCTTTGGACAGTTAGTCAGATAGTAACAGGTACAACTGAAACCTGGTAGTGTGATATTGCTGGGTGTCACAGAGCCAGACAAAGAACTCAGATGTATAGGACCTAACTGATCATTTAAAGGTCAGAAAGATTGGATTAATAACTTTTGCTACTGTTACTATGTCCAAAGAGAACTCATTATGAAATTGTGTTAAAAGAGATGGTTTATACCTAAAGAAGGAATTAACAGCTTGGAAAAAGAGGTGCTTTCTCCTGTCACTGAGCTCTTGTGAGTTAGGAACCCTGAGGAGTGAGTCACTGAATACATCCCAACCAATAACATGTTAATCTGTCTTTTTTTCTCCCAGGAAATCAGATGTGAGAGACTTGAAATAAAAAATAAAGTCCACCAGCCATCAAATATGTGGGGAAACTAGTGGCGGGAAGTAGCGAGAGACCAAGAAGAAATCAAGCAAATAAGCAGATCCAATTCCAAGAAACAGGGGAGAGAGTGTTTGAGTTGCTACAAAGTCCTAGAAAGCAGCATGGATGGTTAAATTATCACCTTCTTGAGATCAGAAGTGGTGTTTTATTTGCTGGTGCATCCCCCGTCACACTCAGCAGCAGGGTAGGTGCTCAATAAGTTTGTATCATTAAAAACATACTTGGGGCGCCTGGGCGGCTCAGTCGGTTGAGCATCCGACTTCGGCTCAGGTCATGATCTCACGGTTTGTGGGTTCGAGCCCCGCGTCAGGCTCTGTGCTGACGGCTCGGGGCCTGTAGCCTGCTTCGAATTCTGTGTCTCTCTCTCTGCTCCTCTCCCGCTCACACTCTGTCTCCCTCTCAAAAATGAATAAAGATTAAAAAAAAAATTAAAAAAAATAAAAACATACTTCGGGCACACTTGGTATAGAACAGACAAGCTTATGCCTGTGTTCTCTCTCATATTAAGCATTTCTGAGTCTCTGCCAATCTTTCCTCTTCTTTGCACCTCACTAAATTGGTGGCAGGAGAGCAGATGCCCTCAATCTTTTGTACTGTCTGTTTTAAGCCTGGGTCTCACAGTAATTTCTTTGTTTTTTCTTTCTTTCCTTTTTTAATGTTTCTTTATTTTTGAGAAAGAGAGACTGCAAGTGAGAGACGGGCAGAGAGAGAGGGACAGAGAGGATCCTAAGCAGGTTCCGTGCTGCGTGTATAGAGCCCAACGTGGAGCTCAAACTCACGAACTGCCAAGATCATGACCTGAGCTGAAATCAAGAGTCGGGTGCTTAACCGACTGAGCCACCAAGGCAGCCCTCTTTCTTTTTCTTTCTTTCTTTCTTTCTTTCTTTCTTTCTTTCTTTCTTTCTTT
>NC_064811.1:139037281-139048688 GCF_023721935.1 Panthera uncia
TTTCTTTCTTTCTTTCTTTCTTTCTTTCTTTCTTTCTTTCTTTCTTTCTTTCCTGGTGAGTGAAAAACTGATGTCTTTTCTGATAAACAATGTGTGCCTCCATTGCCTGTAAAGATAACAAATCAAAAGGCTACCAGAGCCCTGACATTTCATGCCTAGAGACTATTATTGGTTGGAATTTGATCCTAGCATTTAATGACTCCATTCCCAATATTTGGGGCGTGGAGCACTGGGGGAGTACCCCTCTGACAAAAGTACCTGTACCCCCTGTTCCCTGATAATTCTCTGCTTGTGTTTCATACTAACAGAGCCAGACAGTTCTGTCTAGATTCCATTAGTTTTTTTTTTTTTTAAGTAAGGTTTTCTTGACCATAAAAGCAATCTATTTTTGTTGTTGTTGTTAAAAGTGATGGTAGAGAACTGAATGGAGTAAAAAGGAATAGTTTCAACCCTTTGCCATCTTATCATTAATCCATTCACCTGAGGTCACAACTGATATATCTTGACATTAAGAGATCCAGACATCCAAAACCAGACAAAGATCCCACGAAAAAGGAGAACTATAGACCAATTTCCCTGATGAACATGGATGTGAAAATCCTCAACACAATATTAGCCAACTGGTTCCAATAATACATTAAAAATATTATTCACCACGACCAAGTGGGATTTATACCTGATGCAGGGCTGGTTCAATATCCGCAAAACAATTAACGTGATTCATCACATCAATAAAAGAAAGGACAAGAACCACATGATCCTCTCAATAGATGCAGAGAAAGCATTTGACAAAATGCAGCATCCTTTCTTGATAAAAAACCCTCAAGAAAGTAGGGATAGAAGGAGTATAACTTGAGATCATAAAAACCATATATGAAAGACCCAATGCCAATATCATCCTCAATGGGGAAAAACTGAGAGCTTTCCCCCTAAGGTCAGGAAAAAGTGAGGGATGTCCACCCTCAACACTGTTATTTAACAAAGTATTGTAAGTCTTAGCCTCAGCAATCAGCGACAGAAAGAGAAATCAAGGAATCGATCCCATTTACAGTTGCACCAAAACCCATAAAATACCTAGGAATAAATCTAACCAAAGAGGTGAAAAATCTATACACTGAAAACTATAGAAAGCTTATGAAAGAAATTGAAGAAGACACAAAAAAAATGGAAAAATATTCCATGCTCCTGGATAGGAAGAACAAATATTGTTAACATGTCGATACTACCGAAAGCAATCTACATATTCAATGCAACACCCTATCAAAGTTAACACCAGCATTCTTCACAGAGCTACAACAAATAATCCTAAAACTTGTATGGAACCAGAAAAGACCCCAAATAGCCAAAGCGATCTTGAAAAAGAAAACCAAACCTGGAGGCATCACAATCCCAGACTTCAAGCTATACTACAAAGCTGTAATCATCAAGACAGTATGGTACTGTCACAAGAATGGACACTCAGATCAATGGAACAGAATAGAGAACCCAGAAATGGACACACAAACATATGGCCAACTAATCTTTGACAAAGCGGGAAAGAATATCCAATGGAATAAAGACAGTCTCTTCAGCAAGTGGTGCTGGGAAAACTGGGCAGCGACATGCAGAAGAATGAACCTGGACCACTTTCTTCCACCATACACAAAAATAAACTCAAAATGGATGAAAGATCAATGAAAGACAGGAAGCCATCAAAATCCTCGAGGAGAAAGCAGGCAAAAACCTCTTTGATCTTGGCCACAGCAACTTCTTACTCAACCCATCTCCAGAGGCAAGGGAAACAAAAGCAAAAATGAACTACTGGGACCTCATCAAAATAAAAAGCTTCTGCACAGCGAAGGAAACAATCAGCAAAACTAAAAGGCAACCAACCGACAGAATGGGAAAAGATATTTTCAAATGACATATCAGATAAAGGGTTAGTATCCAAAATCTATGAAGAACCTATCAAACTCAACACCCAAAACACAAATAATCCAGTGAAGAAATGGGCAAAAGACATGAATAGACACTTCTCCAAAGAAGACATCCAGATGGCCAATGGACACATGAAAAAATGCTCAACATCACTCATCATCAGGGAAATACAAATCAAAACCACAATGAGATACCACCTCACGCCTGTCAGAATGGCTAACATTAACAACTCAGGCAACAACAGATGTTGGCGAGGATGTGGAGATAGAGGATCTCTTTTGCACTGCTGGTGGGAATGCAAACTGGTGTAGGCACTCTGGAAAACAGTATGGAGGTTCCTCAAAAAACTAAAAATAGAACTACCCTATGACCCAGCAATTGCACTACTAGGCATTTATCCATGGGATACAGGTGTGCTGTTTTGAAGGGACACATGCACCCCTATGTTTATAGCAGCACTATCAACAATAGGCAAAGTATGGAAAGAGCCCAAATGTCCATCGATGGGTGAATGGATAAAGAAGATGGGTGAATGGATAAAGAAGATAATGGAGTATTACTTGGCAATCAAAAAGAATGAAATCTTGCCATTTGCAACTATGTGGATGGAACTGGAGGGTATTATGCTAAGCCACATTAGTCAGTTAGAGAAAGACAAAAATCATATGACTTCACTCATATGAGGACTTTGAGATACAAAACAGATGAACATGGGGGAAGGGAAGAAAAATAATATAAAGACAGGGAAGGGGACAAAAACATAAGAGACTTAGAAATATGGAGAACAAACAGAGGGTTACTGGAGGGATTATGGGAGGGAGTATGGGCTAAATGGGTAAGGGGCATTAAGGAGTCTACTCCTGAAATCATTGTTGCATTATATGCTAACTAACTTGGATGTCAATTTAAAAAATAAAAAAATTAAAATTAAAAAAAAAAGAGATCCAGACAGATTATGTCGCACCAATGTTGGAAAAAAGAAAAATTGTGCATTCAAAATGATTCTGTCTACAAGCCTTTTAATCATTCATCATATAGCTTTGATAAAATACTGGTCAGGTATGATAAAGGATTTTTAAAATTATTACACCCAGCACACCCCTGTGTGGTACAGACTGCCAAATGTACACCTTGTATTATTCTGCATACATCCTGGATTCCTGGGGAGAGGGTGTATGATGTGGGCGTGTTTCGTGTGCTTGATATCTATAAATACACTCAGAGGCTGCTCAAAGCTGCTCACTGTTATTTCGGCACATCCACTATTCCCGGCTTTTACATACACCCGCACCCTCACGAAAACGGAGTAAAACTGAATTTATTTCTGCTATGATGAGCATGACTCCAGACAAATTGTTACAAAAGCAGATGCCAGTTTTTAGGGGTACCTCACCCTAAAGATGCAAAATTAACTTCTGGTTTGTCTGCAGCAACGTCTAGAACACTGTTTTCACTCCTTTCTCTTGACCTTCTTCAGTATCTACTTCTAGATGCTGACATCTATTTATGCCACCACCTGCCTTCTGTGGTTTGGTCCAGGGTTCATTTTCTCCCAGGCTATGACTCTGGCTCTATTTCTTGGTTAAAGCTTTTCTCTCTTTTTTCAGGAATCCCAGCCCACAAATCCTCTACCTGCTGCTTCCTATACCTGCTGTTGCAGTTTGCATGGACCTGGAGGAAACGACCCTGACGGTGTTCAGGGCCCATCACCATCTGCCCCAACTCACCCCTCTGGTCTCTCTCCCACAGCTTTCCCTCGTGTAGAGCTTAGTGGTTAAGAGCACAGTCCCTGAAGTCACATTTGGCTCAAATCCTAGCCAATTATTATTATCTTTTTAAGTTTATTTATTTTCAGAGAGACAGAGTGAGTGGGGGAGGGGCAGAGAGAGAGAGGGAGAAAGAGAATCTCAAGCACAAACCGTGAGATCATGACCTGAGCTGAAAACAAGAGTCAGACATTCAACTGACTGAGCCACCCAGGCGCCCCTATGGTGGGTTGTTGAAGTAATGGCAAACCCAATGAGTCATGCATCTCTAAACCCAGGCCCCTGTAATGTGTTCTCCCACATTGATTTTGGGCTTGGCCATATGGCCTGCTTTGGCCAATGGCAGAAGCAGAGGCTTGATGAGTGCTTGAACATGGAGTATTTGCACTGGGTTGCTTGCTGCTTTTTTGAACCCAGCCATCACCTAAAGAAGCTTGGGCTAGTCTGCTGGTAAGACAGCTGTCCCAGAGGCCCCGCCACCTCACTCAGCTGTTAGACCTGTCTGTGAATGAGGCCATTTGGTTGGTGGTAGCCAGCCCAGCTGGCTTGCCAAACGATTGCAAACACATGAGTGATTCCAGCTGCCATGGCATGGAGGGGAGATGAACTACCCTAGCTAAATCCAAATTGCCAGTGCACCGAATCTTGGGCAAATGGTGATGAAGTCATTAAATTTGGAGGGTGGTTTGTTTCGTGGCAGTAGTTTGATACAAACACAAATGACTTTTTTTTAAATATAGTATAAGGAATTGGCTTACGCAGCTATGGGGGCTAGTTGGGCAAGTCCAAAATCCACAGGGCAGGCTGTCAGGAAGGGCAGGCTAGAACTTGCCAATGTGAGTTGAAGTTGAAGTCTGTAGACAGAATTTCTCATTCTGTGGAGAAACCTCAGTTCTATGCTTAAGGTCATTCAACTGATTGAATCAGGTCTACCCAGATTATCCAGGATAACCTTCACAGCAACACCTAGATCAGTGTTTGAATAACTAGGGGCTATAGCCTAGCCAACCAGCACATAAAATTGACCATCATACCATCTAACATACTACATAATTTTCTTTTTTTCTTAAAATACTTTTTTCCACAGTTATTTATTTTTGAGAGGCAGAGAGAGACAGAGCATGAGCAGGGGAGGGGCAGAGAGAAAGGGAGACAGACACAGAATCCAAAGCAGGCTCCAGGCTCTAAACTGTCAGCACACAGCCTGATGTGGGGCTCGAACCCACAAACCGTGAGATCACGACCTGAGCCGAAGTCAGATGCTTAACCGACTGAGCCACTCAGGCTCCCTGGTACTATATAATTCTCTAATACATTATGTCTATTGTCTGTCTGTCCCCACCAGCAAAATAGAAGTTCCATGAGGATTAGAGTCTTTGTTTTGCTCACTGATATATTCCATAGTAAATATTCAATAGATATTTGTTCAATTAAATCACTTGTTGAATTAAATGGCAACACATCCTTAGGAAGTCTTCTCTGACTACTCGTGGTCCCCACAACAGACACCCACATCCCCTAAGTTAGGTGCTGTTCTTCTCACCTACCTCTTTAGTTCACTAAATCCACCCACTTCAATCAGATAAACCCAATCTCCTTATAGGAGATTAAACAAAGCACCAGAAATAACAAAACCTCTTACAATTTATTTATTTAATGTAACTCTTTGCTCACATTCACCTTTTATGTTGCAGGTATTCCTTTAGCTGTCTTCTACTTGTTTCCCCTACTCTGACTGGTTGGGAAAATAAAAGGGAGGATTGTTACAATTAAATTTATATATATATTAAAAAAAAACCCTTATGACGAGGCAGTCTTGAGTTGTTGGATGACTTCATGTGTAGAAACAGTCTTTCAATTTAGCAGTGCACATCTATCATTTTGCCAGCGTATATTAAGCACCAGCTATGTCAGACATTATATAAAATATCAGGACCACAGAGATAAAAGTCAAGATCTCTGCCCTCAAGTTGTTTGTAGTCTAGCGCAGGATTATGAAGTGATGTCGTGGGGCCTGAATCTAGCCTTTGTTCACTGTAAATTCAAATCACACATTGTTGGTCTATGTTGCGTTTGGTATTTAAATCAGTTGTCAATATTGGAAAATTAGATTTCACAAAAAATCAGAAATTGGGACTTCCCTTGAAATATCAGAGCATCTCAATACGGCCTGCATGTCTCCATGGCACGAGCTGCTTCGATCTGAGGGGCAGCTGTTCCCTCTCACTGGGCACGAGCTCTCCATCCTTCGTACCATCTTCCCTACCACTGTGTACCACATCCTCAACATTAAGGTCAGATGCCCGTTGTTACAGTTGCTATTTACGACCTCACATCTTCAATGATATAGCCATTTATGTTACCTTCCTGGCCTCCTGTCGGCATTTGGCTTCTGGATCCCTCGTCTAGTGGGTTGTATCTCCTAATGCACTGCTAAAACACTTTTCAACTCTGCAAAGTAATTCTGCTTCTGCGATATAATTTGATGTGCCTAATAAATCTAAGATGTAGGTAGGCCAAGTGTTATTAGTTCCATTTTTCACATGAGGTGATGAAAAATTGGTGTGGTTAATTTACTAGTTTGATACACAGAGGTGGTTCTCGAATGCAAATTTCCTGATTAGCCATCCAAAGTCTAAAGAGTATTGCTGAGGGATCTTACTCCCTCTCCAACTTTTCCCTTTGCGAGATTTCAGATGGAAGTAGTCAGAGAAGTGGGTGGGGGGTGGCGGTGGGGGAGAAGAAAAATTAGCACAAAGCCAGGATTGGAACTTTGACTATTGAGACTGAGTTGTGGTTTTTGTAGAACTGTAACTGGCTGAAGAAATTTTTGTTTCCTGAAAGTGATGGGGCTCTCCCACACTTCACCTTAGGGCAGGAACACCAATGAACACACACTTAAAAGGACATTGGAAGATAAAAATTGCATTTTTCACCCAATCAAAATGTGTCCTATTTGCTCAGTTTATCAGTTACACACAGAGATGCTCTCTCTCTTTCTGTCACACACACACCTTTTTTTCCTTTTACATGCACAGGATCATACTATACACAAATTTTGTAACTTTCTTTTCCTGTCAACAGTATGTCGTGTTTTTATGACATTAAGTAGTCTTATAACGTATCAATTTTAATGGTCCCATAACAGGCCACTATATGTTGGTATTATAATAACATTTGGTCACCAATGTAAGTTTCCAATTTATTGTTATTGAAATACACTGCATTAAATATCCTGGTAGCTGACTTATCTGCATCTATGATTACTTCTTTAGGATAAATTCCTAAAAGTGGAACTGCTGTGTCACAGGGCATATATATTTTTAAAACAACTTTTAAAGTTTCTTTATTTTTGAGACAGACACAGAGTTTGAGCAGGAGAGGGGCAGAGAGAGAGGAAAACACAACATCTCAAACAGGTTCCAGGCTCTGAGCTGTCAGCACAGAGCCCGACAAGGGGCTTGAACTCACGATCAGTGAGATCATGACCTGAGCCGAAGTTGGACGCTTAACCAGCTGAGCCACCCAGGTGCCCCAGGACATATGTATTTTTTAAACCTTTTGATACACGTGTAAAGCCATCTTTAATCAATGTCTGTCCTTCTAAAACCTTCCAACTTACAACTTGGTCTATCCACCTCAGCCAGATAAATCTTAATAAAGTAATGCCTGAATGTTTTACTCACTTGTTAAAAATCCTCAGTCTTCTAGTTTATTAGACCAATTGTCAACCATCCCACACTGAGGCCTTGGGGGTCCTCTGGGAAAATACCTTGTCTTACCTGTTCAATCTCACCTATTCTTTTTAAACTCCAGTTAGGGTAGACCTACAATTTTTCCCACATCTACCATTTGTTTTTTGTTTTCTGTTTTTTGTTTTTTCCTTCCCTATGTGAGGAAACTGTTCCCTTTTCTTCTCTACTAATGTAAATCTTACATGTCCCCCAAGGCTCAAATCAAATTATTACTTTCCAAAAGGTGTTTCTGGAATAATCCAACTCATAATATCTTTACAGTCATAAACCATATTGCCCTATAATTTTAGGTATGTATATCTCATTTCCTCAGGGTAGACAAGCTGTTCCCAGACAGGTTATTTTTTGCATCTGTCTCCAAAGTAAACACAGTGCTAGGTACTAAATCTTGAAAAGGACTGTAAAAGTGTGGAATGAGTTATTGGGGAACATTCTGAAATATATCCTGAATGTTTATAGGGTTGGTCATACTCCCATATGAAACTAACAGACTGGATGAGTTATCAAAGTGGCTTTAGCCATACTTTTCTAATACCATGATTATAATTAGTTACTGATAAATGTAAATAATTTTCAGCTAGTTTTTTGAAAGACACATCCACTTACTTGCAAAAGTGGTTTTGTATGGAGTTCAGTATAAGAAAAAAAATCTCTCAATGATATTTTAATCACCACAATTACCAAAGTAGTTAGAGGTGGTCACATGATATGGATTTTGAAAACATTAGTGAGATTTCATTGTATAAAGATATTTTTATTCAAGGCTTAAAATATAAAATAGAACCAACGAATTTAAAAATTACCCTAGATACTGAACATTTAAAAAAATCTTTAGTTCATTTAAAAATACATAAATTATTTTCATTCCACCCCCCCAAAGTATGGTACTTCACTTTCCAAAAATATTACACATTCAAATAAACTGTAATTATGAGCATATATAGCTTCCCACAGTTAGAACTTTAAAAAAAGATTGTGCTAAATAAAATGCATGTTGCTGCAATATTTAAATACGCTTTAAAGTAAATCAGTAAATCATTATAAGTAGGCATGTAATTACTATGGTTTTAGGAAAGTTTAACCAGGAACAAAAACACAAAAGAATGAAATTTGAAATTTCAGCAGCTTTTGACCAATATAGAATGAACAGCTATCAACCATAACTCAAATCTTCTAGATCTTCCTCATACCCTGAGTTTTATTTTTAAAATTTTTAAAAATTTATTTGTTTTGAGAGAGTGAGGGAGAGAGTGCGTGCGTTAGAGCAAGTCGGGGTAGGGGAACAGACAGAGATGGAGAGAGAGAACCCCAAGGAGGCTCTACACTGTCAGTACGGAGCCCAACATGGAGCTAGATCTCACGAACCATGAGATCATGATCTGAGCCGACATCAAGAGTTGGTCGCTTAACCAACTGGGCCACCCAGGCAGTCCCATACTCTGAGTTCTAAAGAGAAAGCCTTCTTTTTAAAAGCAGTCGCTTGGAGAGGCTGGATGGCATAGTTGGTTAAGCCTCCAACTCTTTTTTTTATTTACTTTTTTTTAAATATGAAATTTATTGTCAAATAGGTTTCCATACAACACCCAGTGCTCATCCCAACAGGGGCCCTCCCCAATGCCCATCACCCACTTTCCCCTCCCTCCCACCCCCCCGTCAACCCTCAGTTTATTCTCAGTTTTTAAGAGTAAGCCTCCAACTCTTGATGTCAGCTCAGGTCATGTTCTCACAGTTGATGGGTTCGGGCCCCATATCTGGCTCTGTGCTGATGGCACAGAGCCTGCTTGGGATTCTGTCTCTCTTTCCCTCTGCCCTTTCCCTGCTTGTGTGCACGCTCTCTCTAAGTAAATAAATAAACTTGAAAACAATTAAAAGCAGTAACTGGAATGAAAAAAGTATGGAGAGACAAGGTACAGATTAGAAAGAGATGAAAAAAACAGAAATAGAGAATCTAGAAATACTAAGGATTTCTGGTAATGTAACTCATTAAAAAAAAATTACTGGAGAAGTAGTGACTTGAATCTTATTGCCTAAAGATGAGGACAAAAATATGATTTCTAAAAGAGTGTGTGTTTTGGTGAGAGGGGAGGGAAAAATCGTCTGTGGTACCGAGACGAAATGGAGTATCTATCTGGCGAGGTACTGTTGAATCTAATCTAATGCATTAGCCAAACTTCCGATGTTCAGAATTTTCCCTGAAATTAGTATCAGTTAAAATCTTGGATGTATTGGCAACTGGCAGCCGAGCTATCCCTGCCTGGGTTCCCCACAGCTACAGCAAATTGGCAGTAAGATTTCCTTAGCAGCTGCTAATGGGCTGATGGTACCATGCAGCGTGTTTCCGCTTATGTAAACCAAACAAATACAAACACATGTGTTTCTGTATGTACTATATCCACATGTAACCGCACAGAAAAATGTTTGAAAGGACATACATAAAACGGTTAATGGCTTACCTCTGGGAAGGGATTGGGAAGAGGTCAGTGGGAGATTTCACTTTATGGTCTGAGTTTTTACTGTAAGAATAGAATCACGTACTATGTCCCTAATTAAAAAAAAATCAGCAACTAAGAAGTTAACAAGTAACAAAACAGGGCCGGCAACCTATGCATAGAAAAATGTGGCGAACACACGGGAGAGTTTACCTCTTACAACAAAGTAGCTGGCCACAGAAAGTTGCATTACCTGTTTCTTCAGGGTTGGATAACTCTATGAGTGATTGTATCTTTGTACCAAGTGGCCTTGTCCTGCCTTATCTGCAGCTTCCTGCTGGACATTTCACTTCGGTATCCTGCTATTACTGCAAACTCTGCAGGCCTGCAACCGTACCCATTATCATTTAGCTCATGTGATTTTTTTTCTTCTTTTTATCAATTCTATCACCATGTTCTTAGGTTCAAAACCCTGGGGTGTTTGACGACTTATGTTCCTTTGCCTCCATGTCCAACTAGTCAACAAGTCATGCTTATTTCATCTTTGCCATTTGGCCTTTTCTTTTCATTAATAGCACTCTGCTCTATTTCAAGTTTTGTCGTCTCACACACGAACTCTTGGGATAAGATAGTTTCCCAACTCATCTTCCTGCTTCCAGTCTCTTCCATCTGCTAATTTTGCACACCAATGCCAGATTGAAATTCTTACAGTAGAGTTTGTACTCCACTACCTGCCCAAACACACACACATATACATACAGACAGCATATTCCTCTAATACTTGTCTACTTACTTCATATAAAGCCCAGAATCTATTCAAGGATCTCTAGAATCTGACCTTCACATTAACATCTTGGCTTTGTTTCTTATTACCTGTCTTCAAGTCATTTGTTGTCTAAAATCCCCCTTTACTGTCCATGAATACATTCTCTTTTCCTACTATGTGCTTTCTCTTTCTTAAGTGCTCAAGTCAGTATTCATCTTATTTGTGAAGACTTTGTTGTCTGGTATTTTTGTTTAATTAATTTGATTTAATATACTGGATTTATTTCTTGTGTCTGAAGTTAGCTACAAGTTTCTTTTTTTTTAAATTTTTTTAAAATGTTTTATTTATTTTTGACAGAGAGAGAGAGAGAGAGAGAGGGAATGGGTGGGGAATGGTCAGAGAGAGGGAGACAAAGAATCCGAAGCAGGCTCCAGGCTCTGAGCCGTCAGCACAGAGCCTGAGGTAGGGCTCGAACTCATAGACCGCGAGATCATGACCTGAGCCAAAGTCGAATGCTCAACCGACTAAGCCACCCAGGTGCCCCGCTACAAGTTTCTTAAAGGCAGAACTCTTGGCTTAAGCTTTTTATTATTTCTACTACTCCCCGCAACTCCTAACCTATCACAGTATATTCATCAAACAAGTCATTTGACACATGTTGGCTGATTCACTGACTGAAATCAACATAAGTTTCTCTGTGACTTATTTTTGGGAGCATTGATTTTATGCTTCCAAAAGCAAAAAAAAAAAAAAAAAAAAAAAAAAAAAAAAAAA
>NC_064811.1:139048788-139211398 GCF_023721935.1 Panthera uncia
AAAAAAAAAGAAAGAAAAAAGAAAAGAAAGAAAAATTAATATATAGATGTTGTATATAGGTGTTAAAATGCACATTGCCTGAATCTGAGTTAGAATATGTGTTCTTGGGAGTAAATGTTTTGCTTGGTGAATACAATAAATCGTGTCAATTTGCTCATTCAATAGTATTGTTTGCACGCATACTATGTGCCAGAATGTTTCTAAGCCTGCATATGGCAGGGACCAAACAGACTAAAATCTATGCCTTCACGGAGCTTACATTCCAAGGGAGAAGACAGACAATAAATGAAATAAACGTGTAAAACACAGCTTGTTAAATTGGGATAAGTGCTTTGGGGAAAAATAAATTAGAAAAGGAGTTTAGGGAGTGTTAAGGGTACAGCTGTAACCTAAAATAGGGTGGTCAGGGTTTTCCCTATCTGGCATACAAAATTGACATAATACCTAAGTATAATACAATTAAGATTTGCTTGAATCAGTTTGCCTCAGAAAATATGACTAGGAATATTTTTCTCATGATTTAATTTTAGTTGGCTTTTAACAAAGACTTCAAAATGGCAACTTAGGTTCATTTTTAGTTCAATGAAGAATAGTTCTCATACATATGCAGCCTGGATTCAACTCTATTTCTTGGGTTGGATTGTTACCAAGATCTTAACAAGGAAAATGAAGAAATATGGATGCCTCAGGAATTGACTAACCACTTATATCCTGCATTAAACATGCTTCTCTGCATCCAGAAGCTGACTAGAACCAGATTAAGAACTAGAAAGGATTTCTTGGCAAAAGATCCTCACTTGCAAAAATAATTCCAAGACTTGGGCTGAGCTCCAATTTTAGGATTTATGTGGAAATTCAAGACTTATCTTTTCATATTACCATGTGAACAAGTTGAACAAATAATACAAACTCCCGGAGGTTTGGTCTCAAAAAGTCTAGAGTTCAAGAATATTTTTCATCTCTTCTGTCAGCATTGTTCTTTAAGTAAAGCATTCACAGTGTTGCACAGTAACACCTCCATTAATGAAAATGACACATTTCAACATCACACTTTATTATCAAAAAATGTTGTGATTGAGAGAATATAGAAGGCATTGGAATGCATCCTAGGAGAAAGAATAGGGAGTAGATGATGAAGATTCTCTTCAGCTAGAGTAATACCAATATGAAGTTACCTCATTATATTAAAGCTATTGTATGAAAGTGTAATCCACTAATCAATCATTCTGTTAACTGTTATTATAGGTTTTGTTACGGATGAAGAAAGGACACTGGAGACCTGTAGCTGGTGATGGTTAGAGGTGATAGGTATATTGATGCCAAAAGGAAAAAAAAAAGGAACAGAATGGGGAAAATGAGAATGCCAGCAACAAACTCATTTCACAGTACTGCTTAGGTTCTATGCTATTAACAGTCAGCTGTGATGAACAAAGAGAAGCAGTGGATAAAAGCTCGTGTGTGTGTGTGTGTGTGTGTGTGTGTGTGTGTGCATAACTTGAGATGAATGACAGCATGCTAATAATGCTTCCTGTAATTTGTCAAGAATTTTTACTTGCTTTTCCTTTCCACCAGCATTGCTGACTGTGTAGAAAGATGTTTAGTCCTAGATAATTCTATAATGAGGTATTACATCACTAGACTACATAAATAGATACCTTATAACTATATACAAGTAAAAATAGATTAAGTAGATTTCCTTTTCTTAAAAAAGCACAGAGAAACTGCTTACCTGATATACATTAGTGTGAAGTCTATTTTTGGATACTTCCTGTACCACTTCCAACAGATTTCCAATTAAACTTTGCAGCAAACAATTTGCTTTCATTTCTCCAGGAACCTCTGATACAGGGTAATGGGCAGGTGTGCTGTGCTGGAAGAAAGGTTGGTATCTTAAAGACTATGAAAACAAGGAAGCAAGCATTTGCAGAGTAAACTGGAGTCATAAAAATGAAGGATTCCTTCAATTAGAATTGTCTATTGGTCTGGAGCAGAAGACACACTTCACCCCACTTAACAGCACAAAGCTTGTAATAAATACTTTTAATGTATCGACAAACCCATTTGCTAAATAGCAAAATCTTGCAAGGATACTTTGAAATGCTTCATAGTATATTATGTACACTAAGCTGCTTCCAAATCCGAGGAATAAAAGCAAAAAACCCTGATTTAAAATTAGAGAAACAACTCAAGAAATGCATTTTAAACTAACTCTTTAGGATAGAAAATGAGACTGTTTAGAAGGTCTCCATCTTCTTTAAAACCATATTTTTGAACACGTGATGCTTTTCATACTTGCTATCTTTACACTGAAAGGAATTACAAAAACAGGATCTTACAGTTTTATACTGTTTAGTGACGTGAAGTCTTTTCTTTACAGGAACGATTCTCAGTTCCCAGATTCTTGCCACGTGATGTGTTTGCACCTGCCATGTCATGTCATTAGTTTTACTGCAACATCGGATTCCAAATGAATCTCAGTAATTTTTGCCACCAGCTCCTGTCATGGACATGTTCCTCTGTGTGGTTCCATCTTCTTTACAAGTGATATAATCTGGTTATTCACATTAGCTTTATGTTATGATTACTAATATGGCTAAGGAATTGTTCTCTTTCAACAGTATAACAAATGGACGGACTTTTGTAAGGTCTCATCCCTCTGTAAGGAGTGAGGAGCTCATCCAAAGAATAATCAGCAGGTGGGTGGAGCTAATAACCCAAGCAGGGAGAGGTCAAACACCTTTGCGTGTCCAGTGAGCACCATTCCAAGGGAAAGAGAAATGAGAAGTCCTTAGCGGCCCTTGGAAAGCTACTCCCAATCTTTTGCATCCTTTACTTGAGAAAATAGTGAAACTCATATACAAAGGAAGATATATTAAAAGTTTTTTCCCCCACAGATGGCCTTGTGTTCATCCTGACAAGCATTTTTGTTTACTTCCCTCGTGAAGGGTGAGGCAGCATTAAATCTTGATGTTTGATTGCCAAGGGCCAGTTTTGTGAAGTTACTTGGCCCACACAAAGATGAAAATGGAAACTGGCCTCATAAATTGCTGCTGATCTTAGGCAGGTCTACATATGTCTGAAAGCCAAGGGTTCCATCACTGTCTTTTCAGAAAACAACAAAAGCTCAGCATAGATGAATTAACATTTTCAAATTGCTTCAAGATTCTCAGAGGAGATGCCAAGTTGTGGGTTTGGCTGTTCCTCTTCTTTGCAAGGAACGGGCTCCATGGCAGAGACTTGAGTTAGAAACATGGACTGCCTTCAAGGCACCTAGGTGGCTCAGTTGGTTGGGCGTCAGACTTCAGCTCAGGTCACGATCTTGCTGTCCGTGAGTTTGAGCCCCACATCAGGCTCTGTGCTGACAGCTCAGAGCCTGGAGCCTGCTTCGGGTTCTGTGTCTCCCTCGCTCTCTGCCCTTCCCCCACTCATGCTCTGTTGGTCTTTCTCTCTCAAAAATAAACATTAAAAAAAAAGAAAAGAAAAGAAACGTGTATAGACTGCCTTCAAATCTACCTGGTGGCCAACAAGCTAGAATACTAGAGCTTGTGGGCTGATGTTTAACTCTCAATGAGGTTGAACTGTATGAGGGTAAAAAGGTATTCTTTCCCAGATCATTTGTAAAGTCTATAAATTTAGAAATAGATATGAAAAACAAAAAGTTTGGGTAGACATTAAGCATTCTAGATGACCTGGATCCCCTAACAAGCAGAGAATTATAACAGATAAAATTAATCCAGGGGAGATGTGAAAGGAGCTATGGTTTGGACTTGCGTATCTACTTGTCAGACTGACACCTCCTTATTTGGGTAGAAGTATATGAAAGCAATAGGAGACTTTTTTGTTTTTTGTTTTTGTTTTCTCCTGAAAGAGTTCCTGAAATGGCTGATCAAACAGCCCTGTTCACTCAGCTTGCATGCAGAAGAAAGAAGTCAGGCCACAGGTTTGATCAAATCTAAGTTAGTGTGTATCTCTTGGGACTAGCATTTAAACTCAATTCCTAGCAAAGCCAGGTACAGATATAACGGACAGTCACGGAAATGTGTAGAAATAATAATAGCAACGACCATGTATTAAGTGCCCCCATTGTACATTTAGTGTTATATGCTTACATAGATGATTTCACTTAATTCTTACAACGACCTTATAAAGTAGGAGGTTTTTTGGTGACCCGAGAAAAACCATCAATGAGAGAATGTCATCAATGATGACATCCTTAGGCATTTCCTACTCATGATGGATCAATAATGCCACCACATTATAGAAAGGTTAGCTCACGTTAAGGCATACCAAAGTATTGCCTTTTCCTAGAACATTTCACTAGGCCACCAAGAAACTTCTTGTCCTCCTCCTACCTTACCCACTGCTCTTTCTCTGTCTCCTTTGCTGAATTCTGCTTATCTTATTATCTTAATGTTGGAGTGCCTCAGGGCTCAATTCTTGGTCCTCTTCTTTTCTGTAGCTACTTTATCTAGTTGATCTCAACCAGTTCCATGACTTTATTTTTTTTCAACCAGTTCCATGACTTTAAATAGTATCTATGCTGACAAACTCCACATTTATATCCCCTCCAGATACATATATCTAATTGTCTACTCCTATCTTCACATGGATGTTTGATAGACACCTCAAACTTAACTGTGTCTAAATCAGAGTTTAAAAATACTCCCCTCCCCCTGACCAAATCTGTTTCTTTCTATTTCCCCATTCTCAGTAAATGTCAGCTCCATTCTCCCAAGAACCCAGACTAAAACACTGGGCATCATTTTTGACTCTGTTCTTTCTCTTATACTCATATCTAACCTATCAGCAATTCCTGCGTGCTTTATCTTCTAAATAGGATTGGAATATGACCACTTCTCTCCATCACACTGACTTTAGTCCAGGTCATCCTTATTTTTTTTATTCCAGTTAGGCTAATCTCTGTGCTTGCTCTCTTGTTTCCCTATATATACTGCTCACATATCAATCAGTCATCGTTTGGAAAAAAAAAAACCAACTTTTTATTATGGACCTTTAAAAGCATACACATAAATACACATAAATGATGACTACCCCCATGTACCCATCACTTAGCATCAAAAATTAACATTTTGCTCATATTTTTCTAAAGCTTTTTTAAGTGTTTATTTATTTATTTTGAGAGAGAGAGCAAGTGAGCAGGAGAGGGGCAGAGAGAGAGAGAGAGAGAGAGAGGGAGAGAGAGAGGGAGAGACAGGGAGAAAGAATCCCAAACAGGTCCCATGCTGTCAGCACAGAGACCAATGTGGGGCTCGAACTCACAAATTGTGACATCATGACCTGACCAGAAATCAAAAGTGAAAGGCTTAACTGACTGAGCCACCCAGGTGTCCCCTTCCTTATCTTTTTTCCCCCTATTTTTTACCCTCTTTTTTTTTTTGTGGAATATTTTAAAACAAATACCAGCAAAGGTGTCCTTTTAATTATGAGATCAAGCTGCTCACAACTTTCCAGTTGCTTTTCGGTAAGAGTCAAATCTTTTATGATGGCCTACAAGGCCTCTGTGATATGCCAGTCTGCCCCATACAACATCTCGTTTCCTGTCCTCACTCTGCTTCAGCTACACCAGAGGTTCTCAAACCTTAGCACGCATCAGCATCTTCTGGAAGGCTTGTTATAGCACAGGCGGCTAGGCTCCACCCCAGAGTTTCTGGTTCAGTAGATCTGAAGTGGGCCTCCAGAATTCGTATTTCTAACAAATTCCCAGATGCTATTGGACACACCTGGACAACCACCTGCTACATTGTTCTCCTTCCTGTTCCTCAACAAGCCAGGCAAGATTTTGCATAGGAGTCTTTGCATGACTCTTCCCTTGCCCTGAGCGCTCTTTGCTTTCCTCAAGATTCATTTTATTCCATCTCTGTTTAAATGACATCATTTGCGGGGCCTTCTCTGGCTACTCCTAAAATAGCATCCCAGCTCCTCACTCTGATTTTCTTCATAGCAGGCATCGTTCGTTTGTTTCTCCGCCCGTCTAGATTGACAGCTCCACGAGCCCACAGACCTGGCTTTGCCCTCTCATCGCATTCCGTACCAACACCTTGTCTAGTAGGTGCTCATTTCACTTCTCCAACGAAGGGATCATACACTGAGAGGGGAGGCCCAGGTCCCTGCTTGGAACACTGGACAGGCAAATTCATTTCTTCCTGCCTCAGTCTCACCATTTGTAAAGGAAGTGGTTGGTTATGCCTACCCTTTCCCTCTCCCCAGGCATAGGCTCAAATCAAAAGCGAAGGATGTGAACACGCTTGCAAAGCAGAGCAGTAAGTCAATAGCGAGCGCTAATATGTCGTGCTTTCGGGTGCCCTTTTTCCGCACAGACAACCCGCCCCCCGCCCCATTTTCTAGCTCCCCCGCCCGGGTGACCCACAACCCCAGCTGCGGGCGGCCGCCGCCCCCGTCCCGCCCCGCGAGCCCGCGTCTGGGCACGCCCGCCCGCTCCTGGCTGGCGCCCGCCCGCCTCCACCAACAACAGCAGTAGCGGCGGCGGCAGCAGCAGCAGCACCCTCAAACAGCAACAGCAGGAGCAGCACCCTCCGCAGCGCCAGCACCCTCAGCAGCAGCAGAAGCAGCAGCAGCAGCAAGAGGAAGGGGAGGCGCCGAGGGAGGGGTCCTCGGCCGCCGCGGGAGGCCGCATCGCCGTCCCGTCACGGCGTCGGCGCGGCCGGGGCCAAACCCGGAAGTGGCCGAGCCCGCGCGCCCGCCCGTCCCGCCGCCGCCGCCGCCACCGCCCCGCACTCCGGAGAGCGCGGGAGCCGCGCAGGCAGACGGAGCGCGCCCGGCCGAGCGGGCCATGGCCGCGGGGGCCGCCGCCGCAGGTGGTGGCGCGCGGTGAGGCGAGCGCGGCGCCCCCTCCGGGGCGGATGGAACGCGGCTCGGCGGGCGGGCAGTGCCGGCGTCCGCGGCTGGAATGGTGCTGGCGGCGGCGGTCGGTGCCTGCGTTCTGAAGCCCGAGAGGAGCCACAATGGAGACGCCGCCGCTGCCTCCCGCGTGAGTGAGCGGGCGGGCAGGCGGGCGGGCGGGCTGTGCGGCTGCGGATAAGCGCGCCGCTGCGGCGCGTGTCGCCGGCCACGGGCGCTGCTCGGGCACGGCCGCCCGGTGCCCGCCGGCGGAAGACGCCCGGAGCCGCCGGGGAGCGGACGCTGGGGGCGGCGGGAGGTGGGAGCTGCGGGGCGTGACGAGGTGCGGTTCCCGCAGTCCTGAGGCGGACGCGGGCGGAAACTCAGCCTGGCCAGGCAGTGACTTAGAACCCTGGATAGTATCTAGGGAAGGGGCTTCCCCATCCCAGGCGAATAGAAGATTCCGGCTGGGCTGGGCTTGGGGACTCTGCCCGTCCTGTGTGCGCCTCCCTGGAACGCTTGGGCTGCTGGTGCCTAGCTTGCCAACCCCTTTCTAAGGGATGGAGATATGCTGCACGGGAGTCCGTTGAAAAAAGGGAACTGGAAAGTACCAGACACCGGCGTCTAAATGAATTGACCTTAGATTGCTTGCTTCTTCGAATTTCTAGCAAAATTAATATCTGAAGAGCTTTTACATCACTCTAAGTGAGCCACGGCTGTTCAGGGCATGTGACCTCTTTTACCTGGCACTGCAGAAAATTGTATCCAGAAACCAGAGCATCTTCTGTTTCCTTGGTACCCTAGGCAAATTAGTAGTGTAGCTACCTGCCAGGCACAGGTGTCTTCTTCCTTGGTACCCAAATACATTCAAGATACCTGCAGCGAAACTACTTTCCAGAAATAATAACAGTTGAACAATTACGTGGAAGATACTGAAGAATTGCATTATTCAGTACAGTATATATTTTTTGAAAGTATTTGGTAAAAGTGGACTATAAATCCCGAGGAGTTTTGAAAATTTCCATTTTGATTTGCCTTCCTTAGTTTAACCTTTATCAGGGAACAAGAGCCCCTTGAATCTGACTTTTCAAACCTCAAGCAAACCTCATTCTGAGATCAGTGTACCTTTTCACGAGAGCTTATTCATGGAGCCTTATCGTTTTTCACTTAGATTTGCCCAGCTTCACTCCATGGCAGTTGTACAGCACCAGCCTCTTGTGGTTATTTGGCAGAATTCCAGCCAAAATATGGGTATTTGGCCTGGACTGAATAATTTTTTGATGTCCAGCCCTTTTAAGGAGAGCTGGAACTATAAGATCCTGGAACTGTAATTTCTAAAAGTGCCTTACAGAATTTTTAGCTTGAGTGGAACAGGTCATGGGGATCTAAGGAGTAGATGATAAAACTGATGAATTGACCCTTCCTGGCCAGTAGAAGCAAGGGCTCAGTGGCTTCGTGATCACTTAGCTTTGAGGGCTTTGTGATCGGGTCATGTTCTTTAGCAGGTTTGGGAAGGCTCCTAAACCCTAGGAAACATGATGGTGGATTGTTAGCATCAGCAGCATGAATATAGCACCAGCACATGGGTTCTGTCCAGGCTTAGAGACAATTAAGGCAGGAAATGGTTCTTGTATGTAGATAGCACATAGTATATGGAATATATCATGTAGGCATGTTATCTATACTAAGCCTGTTCCCTTTATATCAGTTTCCTGCAGTCCCCTTTTACTTTTGGAGCAGAGGAAACTACAGGAAAGAACAAGGGGCTCTTAGAATGCAGGTGGAAAAAGGGTGTGGACAAAAAGCAGCCTCTGGAGGGAGGGACTAGAGATGTAGAAAATGATTTAAATAGAAATAATTGAAAATGAAATGGACGTGTGCATGGAAATAGTGATAAACTGAATCTAGGACAGATCAATTAATCATAATTTTGGTATCCAGCACAATTCTCTGGTATTGAGACTCCATCAATAATGCTGGAACAATGACAGGCTGAGATGTAATGGAAAACAAGGAATGTCAGCAGGGATGAAAGATTTGTTAAAACTTCTTTTAATGAGGGGTGGCTAAAGTTGGTGAGACTTCTTGATTGTTGATATTCATTTAATACTAAATACAAATGGGGTTTATTTTCATTTGGCCCATCTAAAATTAACCCTCATTCCAGAATTTGTTAGAATCAGAAATAGGTTCCCTTCCTGCCCCTTGGCCTATTTGCCTTCACTCCCATTAGCTTACTTTTTCCTTCCACACTAAATCATAGGTGCTGTATTTGAGGATTGTAGACAGTGTCTTTGGGAAGGAGCTTTATTGGGCCTCACTGGGCTTGAGTTGGGTAGATGGAGGCAGTCAAAGTTATTGGGAGGGCTCAGCTTCTTGTAAGGTTAGATTTTTAACCTGAGCTTTAAGGCAAGGAAAGATGTTTGATGTGGACTTAAAATGCCTTGGGTGATGTGGTTGGAAGCAGGAGCTCAGATCCTCTTTGGGTGAGTGTCTGTTTATTAACTCATTAATTCTGTGAATATTTGAATGCCTGTCTCTGCCTGCCACTGTGGAGGAGCTTATGCTCGTCCTTCTCTTGTGACAGCCAGTTTTACACTGTTTTCAGATCCCACCTTGCTGCCCTTCAGCCTGTTAGCACATTGTCTTGGAGGGGTAGGATGACTGCCCAGGTTCTCTAGTTCCTTTGGGATGGGATGGGCTCGTTGAAATTAGGTTTTGATCTCTTCTACTCTTTCCACTCTTTCACTCTTTGCCTCCAAGTTCTCCTCATCCTTTTTGATTCTCATATTGTCACTGGGCTTCATATCTCTCTGCCTGTTGTTTTTTGGATCTTATATGTGACGTTTAGATTCTCTTGCATTTAGGAGTCTGGGTGATATTAAGATGATGGGACATTTGCCTCTGATTGAATCTGAAGGTGTGTAACTAAAAATTAGATGTAGGTTAGTATAGGAATTTTGGGTGGTAAACTGAGACGTGCAGCCCTGACCTCAGGAATGTTTTGCATATTCTAGCTTTTATAGTTATTTTTGTAAAAGATTTTCATAATTATGAAATTGAGGGAAGGCTGAGGTATAGGGTGGCATGCATCCCTTTGACCACCTCTCACTGAACGTTGTTTTGGTCCTTGTTTTCTTAATGGCTCTGCTTTTACATGTTGGCTTTCTCTTTACAAGCCTTACATGTTTGCTTTTCCTTCACAGAGCTCAGCAAACATGTCTCACATACAACCATATCTTGGATCAGCGATTCCACATCACTGGAGACTCTTGGCATCAGAGTTGTTCAAGCGTAGGCAGACAGACATCTTCTTGACCGTGTTCATAGGGATTTAGGCAGCAGAAGATTGGTTGAATCAGAGCAGAGGTTTTCAGAATTTTGGATTTCACTGACCTTTAAAGTTAAAAAAATAAATAAATAAACTGAGGTCCATCACAGAACTGCTAACTTATTTTTTTGCTTAGTAGAAAAAAAATTGATGAAATAATAATTATCAGCTATCACCATTTTTTTTTTTGTAAAAGGAAGGGCAGTGTAGTGTCCCTTTCCAAATACAAAGAAGGACGTAATCTCAGACTTAAAAGGATAGTCTTTAAATTGAATTAATTTAGTTTTATGAAAACTTACTATATTTTCCTTATTTTGTCACGGATCAATAAAAAGTTTACTGGAGCCCAGCTTTTGTGATCTACCGGACCAGATGACGTTTAATGTTCTTTCTAATTTTAAGATTGAGTTACTGTGAATTTGGAACCTTGACGCAGGTTACCCCAGTATTCATTGGTTTGTCTTACAGCACATTGGAATGTATTCTTGGTTTTGTTTAAGTAGGCATGAATGTAAATTGGGCATCTGTCAGATGATAGGTGAATCTCCTCAGTGACAGACAAAGATGTTTAAAATATGTAGGAGTAATAATGGCTGACAAGGTAATGTTGAAAGAAGACATGGATCACTGTGTGTTGAAAGAAGTGTTATGCAAGGAAAATTCTGAGGTGTATTTGGGAACTTGAGAAGTGGATTCTGGAAATAGGTAACATTGATGCAGTAGTCTTAAATTTTTCTGATGCTGGGAAATCACTCCTCCCTCTCCCACTAAATAGCCCCAAACCTCTTGTTTCTATAATACACACAGTAGGCATTCAATAAATATCAGTAAGCCTGCTTTCTTGAAGGTGACTGTAAATTTACTCATCTGTGGCTGTAATGGAACTGCACTAGAAGTGTTTATGAAAACAGTTGAACTTCTTCCTTAAGACCAGGGAGAAGGTTCTTTTCAGGTGATACAGAGAATGAAAATTGCTTTTCAGATGCTCTTCTATAGAATTCTTCCAAATTCTAAATATTATTTACTGTTTATAATAAGGGAGATAAGGTTTTTCATTCATATTTATTGGGTGCTTACTATGACCAGACTTTGGGAATATCTCAGAAAACAAAGTCTTTTTCATTGTCGTTGAAACTGATAGCAAACAAATATTTAATACAATTCCCGTAGTGCTAGGGTCAGTATACTTTGTGTGTTATGTGCTTTACTGTTTTACATTTCAGACGGCTGGCATTTGCTGAAGTATTTTTTTGACCAGTTCTTTTCACTGATCCTGCCTTGAAAATAAGCCCTTGCTTTCTATGACACTGCTTTTTCTTGGTTCCCTCCCGTAGGTTTTAGGTTGCTAAATGTGATTTACTTTATTACTTTATCTCATTTAATCTTGTGAACATGAGATTATGTTGGTGTAGGTTCTTATCTTTTTTCAGACGATAAATTCCTTTTCGAAGGTTATCAAGTAGGAGGAGAAGTTGGGACTCTCTCACTGATCACTGTTTTCTGTCTTAGATGGCTTTTCTTCTGTTACGGTTCATTGGCAGTGGCTGCTCCTCACAGATGCAGGTTTTGGCCAGTTCTTTTTAATAACTATTGATCACTAAGTTGTGGCTCCATCTGTGTCTTAAGCCTAGGCTCTAGATCTGTGCCTCAGTCTTGAATTTTCAACTTCTTATAGAACTTCTCTGCTCTTAGCTTACACATCAGATTCAACATGTCTAAAACTGAGTTTGTAACCTTTGTTCTCAAACTGATTTCCCTTTATAACATCTGCACATAATCAATGGAATGATCATCCTTTTGGTCCCAGATACCCAAAGCCTTGGCATGGTCTTTGATTTCGCTCTCTCTGTCTCTCATCATCCTCCACAGTTATCAACTTCTGGAAACTGTATACTCATGGTTTCAAGTGTCCATTCTGACTCTTTCTATCCTGAACAGATTTCATCCCTTGATACCTGCATTTTTCTTTTACCTTTTCTCCTGTTGAACTCTATGTGTTGTTTCCTCACCTTTCAATCCACTTACCATTTTGACCCCAACATCTTAGAGTCACATCAAGTGACTTACCAAACCAGTTATCTCAACCAGATAGATGGTCAGAGTCCTCGATCATTTTGTCCTAATCTTACAGTATGTTCAAAAGTATTATGTGCTTTGACCTCCTAGAGTAAACTCTGCCTTATCATGAGTGAGGAATCCCCAGCCTTTTCCCAGCCTGTCCCCAGTTAAAACAACTTGGAATTCTTCCAAAGCCCACTTGGAACCCTCTCTTCCTTCACAAAGTCTTCCCTATTTACTCTAATTCATGCCAGCTGCTCTTTGCATTCCTCTAGTGTTGGTAGCCCATTATTTTGCACCTGTGTGCTGACTTGTGCCATTCCCTGGTGGTTTCAGATGTGCCTCCCCAGTTAGATGGTAACTGGAGAAGTTTCTTGCGTTCAGCCTCCTTCATCTCCCCCATTCTGCTTATGTTAGGGTATGCAGTCAGCATCTAGGCAGTGCTTATCTACTTGATTTATTAACATTGGTGGTTGCGTGGAGTATTGCTAATAATTTTTAATTGAATGTCACAATTAAAAAGGAGGAAGGCCAGTCAAATCCATAAAAATATATCTCTATATTCAGTTCAGCTCCTAACCTCAACATTTTTCTTCTTAACTCTGTGTTTACATTCATACAGTATTTAATGCTTGTACAGCTCCCTGAGGCAAGTAGGTGAGGTGTTATTATCTTTGACTTTCCTATTACATTTCGTATTAGACATATTTGTGGAATAACAGCACCTTATTTTGTAAGTAAACAGTCTAAAGGCCAGAGAGGCCAAGTGACTACAGCCAAGGTCACTTGGTTAGTATTTGGCATCGTCAGGAATACCATTCAGGTCTTCCAGCTGATTCTGGTCCTCTTCTAGTGTGTTTTCATCCGAGTGTTAGAAAATGTAGCCTGGTCAACTGAATTGTGAAATCAAATTGCTGCCCTCTCTTACTAGCCAAGTGCTGGTAATACTAGGGAAAGTGGCAAAAGAAAGGCCAGAAAAAAGAGTTGATAAAAGACACGGAAGTGTTTGAAATGGATCACCAACCTCTTTCTCCCTATTTTAGCACATCACAAATATCCCACTCTGACAGCGCTTTGTTAACTGTTTGTTTATAACAAATTCTTTAAAATAAGATTGATCTTGCATAAGACATGCTTTTTACCCTGGTCCCTTTCCTGGTAATAGTCACTGCCAGGGACAAAAAGTGCCTGATTGTGCTCTGTTTGTCGTGTAGGTGGGAGGGAAAGAGGGAGAGCAAGCTGAGTTGAACTGAAGCAGAGCTTTTTACAGCTCTATTGTTCTACTATCAGAGAGCAATTATATTCCAACTTTCATCAACCTCTCCACTTCAGACATCCCAACCACGTCCTCCTGCCAGTGCTTCAACGCACACTTAACATAAAGCCACACGACTAAATCCCAGGGGGAGAGTAGTGGGTCCAGGGTGTGTGTGAGATCTCCCTCTGTCCTCCAGTAGGTTCAGTGCTCTCCCTTAATTGCTAATCCATTTTAGGAAAATTGGGCATTTCCAGCTTTTCCAGCTCAGAGAAATCTGAAACATAACTTTTGGCAATATATGTGCTATACTGATGTATTCAGTGGCATTACCTTTTATTCTGTCACCATGAAAAGTTATTACAATATTATTGACTATATTTCCTATGCTGTACTTTTCATCCTTGTGCCTTATTTTATAACTGGAAGTTGGTACCTCTTAATCCCCTTCACCTGTTTCTCTCACTCCCCAAACCTTCTCCTCGCTAGCAACCACCAGATTGTACTCTCTATATTTATGAGTCTTTTTCTCTTTTTTTGTTTGTTTGTTTGTTTGTTTAGATTGCACATATAAGTGAAATCATGTGGCGTTTGTCTTTGTCTGACTTTTTTCAATTAGCACAATACCCTTTAGGTTCATCCATGTCATCACAAATGGCAAGATTTCAGTGGCATCATTATGATGTCTTGTAAGGTGTTCTGTGACTGGAGAGCAGGGATTTTGTTTTGTCTCACAAGATGCTTTATATTCAGTTCTATAGGTCTTCATACTGAAGGTACAATCCAAATTCTTACATGTAAATAGATATAGACACTAACTTTTTTAAAGCTACATTTATTTGGTAATAGGACCAAATAAATGTCTGTAGATGATAGTTAGTCTGCTGGCTCTATACCTAATGCAAGTTTGAATTCCAAACAATTGAAGAGAATCTGCAGAGCATGTCTCTTTGTCTTTAGCTAATTGCAAAAACTGAAGCCACAACTCTTCCACAAACCAAATCCTGTTTCCAGTGGAGAAAGCCCTCTATTTTTACAACCTCTAAATACTACGGTGGTTATTTGGGTGAGATGAAGGATGTGAGACTATTTTGTTGGGAAACTGTAGAGTGACATAACATACTAGTTAAAATATCGGCCTTCTGATATCTTGGACTTGCAAACTGGAGCGTTGTTAGTATAATCAGCTTCTGAGTGGAAGTTTAGTTAGGGAAGACAGCACAGAAAATAGAAGAGATACTATAAAGTAATGGAGAAACTTCAGAGCCGTAGAGCATGGATGGTGACTGAAAACAACAGCTGCTGATGTGAACTTGGCAGAAGTTTGTGAGTAATGGTGGGTGACTCATTGTGAGCAAGGGAGTCTTACAGCCTTTGAGGTGAACAGGCAGAGGGGAGAGCAGAGATGGTGGCCACCCAGGGGCTAAGTATTTGTGTCCTGCATGTGAAAATGTCTGGTCCCCTGTTAAATTTTGCAGCTGCATCATTCACATGAGTTACAGCATTGTTTCTACCAGAAAACCCTAAAAACATGAACAACTCATATGTTCTAAAGTGTTTGTTCTCAATCTGAGATGATTGTCCCGGGGTGGGAGGGAAGTGGGTGGTGGGACATATTACATCACTTTTTTTGTTTTGTTTTGAAATTATACATAGCTGCCTTTCACCCCTGCTTCTGGAGATGCTGTCATTCAGATATACCTAGTCCTATAAAAAGGGCTTGCCCAAATCTTCATGGGAAAAGGGATGGTTGAGTGCAGTTTGAAAAATTGTTTGGCTCATTGATTTTTAAAAATCAATAATTAAAAAATTTTTTTAAAATTTATTTTTGAGAGAGAAAGTAAGAGAGAGCGCACACACGCAGGGAAGGGGCAGAGAGAGAGGGACACACAGAATCTGAAGCAGGCTCCAGGCTCTGAGCTGTTAGTACAGAGCCTGACACGGGGCTCAAACTCACAAACCATGAGATCATGACCTGAGCCCAAGTTGGATGCTTAACCAACTGAGCCACCCAGGCGCTCCTAAAATTTTTTCTGAAGTTTATTTATTTTGAGAGAGAGAGAGAGCATGAGTGAGGAAGGGGCAGAGACAATGGGAGAGAGAGAATCCCCAAGCTGACAGCACTGAGCTCAACATGGGGCCCCATCTCACAAACCATGAGATCATGACCTGAGCCAAAATCAGGAGTTGGACACTTAACCGACTGAGCCACTCAGGTACTCCTTGCTTCTCATCCTTCTGACCCCTGCCATTAGGAATCACTCTGCCAGAACAAGTAATGTATATCTAAAGAAACTATGCCTCATTTCTAAGATGGCCACAGAATTCTTGCAGTAGGTTTAAACCTTTGCTTATGGATATTGACTCTTTGAGGGAGACAGCCCTGTGAGAGACTTTATTTTCTTCTTCTCTGAGAGTTCATTTCTGTCACTAGCGTGTTTTGGGGCAGAGTTAGAGTTACCTAGTTACCTGGTCTGAGAAGCCAACCTTACCCACAGCTGGAAATTTACACAAGAGTCAGTCATTGAAGGAAGACTCAAAGATTCTTATAAAACATAGCTGTGTATCGGGATCCAGACCCTTGGAAACCTCAACTATGTTGAGTATGTTTTGATAGCAGTAAGCTATTGGAAAGTTTTAAGACTGGTTGCGAGTTAGACTTGGGGAAAGACTTAAAATGAAAGAACTTTGAAAAAGTATCTCTTCTAGATAATTAAAAGAAGACAGTTTTCAGAATGAGGAGCTTCTCTGGAAAAGGCTACCTCCCTGCTTCAGAAGGGAAGCAGGGAGAAGGTTTAACTGCACTTACTGGTATACCTGAAAGGGTAAACCTTCACCTCCCACTTAGCTGGTTCCTAGTGTATGTTCATTTTCCACATCTGTAGTTTTAGGCATGATGTATCATTTTGTTACTCAGTTCTGCTTCTGAGTGAGAGACTATCTAACACAAAACCATATAGGAAATGGAAAATTATGGAAAGGACTTTAGTGTTGAAAATGTAGCCCTGTGCAGCAGGGTGCTGTATTTGTAAGTAGCTCTCAGTACAGAGAACACTTAAAAAAAAAAGTCAGTGTTATTTCTTATTCCTTTAAGCCTTTGAATAAAGTCTTTTCTTTGTAGAGTTTATGGAGTACATCAGAAAAAGCAGGAGCTGAACATAGCTTTAAGAATGCACCTATATAGATATTGATTGCTATATGGTAGTTTTAAAAGAAATTTTTTTTAATGTTTATTTTTGAGAGAGACAGAGTGTGAGCGGGGGAGGGGCAGAGAGAGAGAGTAAGACACAGAATCCGAAGCAGGCTCTGAGCAGGGGCTTGAACCCATGAACTGCAAGATCATGACCTGAGCCAAAGTCAGAGGCTCAACCAACTGAGCCACCCAGGCGCCCCATGTATGGTAGCTGTCTTAAAGTTAATTCTCTAATGCAGGCAGTTTTAATTCATAATTTCTTAAGCAAATATAAATACTCTTGGCTCTTAAATAATGGTATTCTTTCTAGGACTGAGTTGCTTTCACTTCCATTCTGAGCATTGAAAAGCCCTTCTGTGATAGTTTTGTCAGTCCTCAATATTATATTTCCCTTTTGTTATAAACTCTTAAGTTATTAAACTAGAAGCTAATGTAAAACTTCTTAAGTTGCTATACATGCGGACGTTCAGTGTTATGTGGTCAGAAAGTTTGCATAGGTTGAATATATCTATATAATTTCCCTTTCCTCCTGCTGTTTTCTTTATGAAAGGGTGGTGGGGAATAGCATGAGAATATGTCTTAAACTATAAAATGTTTCCCAGTCCCCTCCACCAGATCTGAATGTTCTTTCATCTTTGTCTCCTAGACTTACTAGCTCTTTTTCTCAGGCCAAGCGTAACCCATCCCTCTACACACACACACACACACACACACACACACACGAGGATGTACTGTCCTATTCTCCCATTCCAGCTGTGGGCTCACCTCCAGGAGGCAGGGTCTTGTACTCATTTGCTTGTAAGGCCCCCCTTTAAAAACTCTCAAGTGATAGGGACACATGACTTATCTCCACTTCTGGTATGCAAACCCTTGAAGAATCAGATGCCTCAATTAGTGTTGAATGGAGGACTGAGCAAAGATAGCATCTGTGGTTAATGGTAGAGGTTACATTAATGTTTGAGTGCTTGAGTTCCATTGCTTCGTGTACCTTCTATGTGTACGTTTCTACCCAGCTAAAGTTTCTTCTCCAACTCTAGACTCTAATATGCCAATTTTACATCTTCATTTGGATGTCTGATATCTTAAAACCAACATGTGTGAAGGCTAAGCTCTTGATCTTCCTACCCCCAAACTGGTTCCACCTGCAGCCTTCCCCATCTCAATGGAAACTCAGTCCTTCCAGTTGCTCAAACCAAAAAATTGGGAGTCATCCTGATTTTCTTTGATGCACCACGTGCATTTCGTCAACAAATCTCGTTGGCACTACCTTTAAAATATAACCAGAACCCAGCGACTTCTCATCACTGCTCCTACCTCCACTGCTACTACTGTGCTCTGAGCCTCTGGCATCTCCTACTGAATCACTCTTCTAAATAGTTTACACTCTTTTATCTTTGCCCACATTGACTATTCTCACCCAGCAGCCAAAGTGATCCTATTGAAAACGTAACTTGGATGGTGTCATTCTTCTGTGATGCCTCCCTATTCACTCAGGGTAAAAGCCAAAGTCCTTACAGTGTCCCACAGGTCCTACATGATCTGCACTCCCCTCTGCCCCCATAGCCCCAGCCCTGGCCTCACCATTCCTGGAACACACCAGGCACATGTAGGCCTTGGCTCTAGCTCTTCATTCCTTCTGGACCTTCTCTCACCTCCTAGTCTTGGTTCAGATCTCACTTCTCAGTTGGGCTATTGATGACCTGATGGCCCTGTTGACTAGTGCAAGTTGTATCACTCCGTCCTCTCGATTCTTTTTACCCTGCCTTTGTTCTTATATCCGTAGCTCTTATTTTATGATGTGCTGCCTGTTTTACTGATTTGTTCTGCGTATTGTCTCCTCCCCATCGCCCCTGCTAGACTCCAGGCTCTGTGAGGGTAGGAGTCTTTTTTTTTGTTCACTGTTCACCTGTATTCCAAGTGCCTAGAATGGTGCTTGGTACATAGTTGGGACTCAAAAAATGTTTGCTGAGTGAATTCGTAAGAGGTAATACTTTAAAAATAAGTGATCCTTTCAGAATGGGTCAGGAAAGAAAGAGGTACGAAGAGAAATATGGCAATAAATAATGATGTTTGCCTGTTGTCCTTTGTGTGATATATATGCAAGTATGACTTCTTTAGGCTTAATTTGGTATCCTGATTTTTTTCTTTAATAGCTTTATTGAGGTATAATTTACATGCCATAAAATTCACCTATTACAGTTGTACAATTCAGTGATTTTTTAGTACATTTCTAGAGTTGCGCAACTGTCTTCTCAGAAAGTTCCCTTGTGTCCATTAGTAGTTAATCCCCACTCCCTGCCATGGTACCCTGATTTTATTTGTTAATTTTTTTGCTCCCAAGTCTCAAAAGAGTAGTTTATACAGCAATACTAATACAGCCTGTGCTCTTAAAAATTATGTTTAAATATGAAGTTAAATATCATTGCTTAATGTAGGAAATGGTATTGAACATTAGTGAAAAGAATGGGCTCAAAGAGTCAGACTGACTTTGCTCTTACCCAGCTCTACTATTTAGTTACCTAAATTGTTTTTTGCCTTCGTCTTTTCATCTGTTAAATGGGGATGGTAATAGTAATGAGCTCACAGAGTTGTTGTGAAGATTAAGCAAATAATACAAGTAAACAACTTAGCACAGTGGCTGCTGAATAGTAAATACTCAATAAACTTTAACTAACAGGATTAATCTCTTGTTACAAGAGTAGGTCTGAAATATATGGGGTAAATAAATAGCCTGGCAGGTAGAGAGCAAAATTCAAATCAGAGTCTAAGTTTTTGAAGTTTGTGTAAAATATGGTCCTGTTCCTGTCTTGGTTTGTAAATAATGTATGACTACAGCAGATTGTTAAAAGCATGTTAATTTCCAACAGAGATCATTTCTCAGCATTTTTATTTCAAAGTATCTGCTGAACCACTTTTACTGAATTTTCTGTGCTCCTTTTTGATAGAGCTTTGACACCGTGGAGGTGATTACCCACTTTTTTGTTGAAATCGTAGTGACCATCAGAAAGTGCTCTGAATTGTGTCTTGATCTTACATTGGGATATACTGCAAGACTTCTTCTAAATGAATTTGAGAGATTTGTTGTATCTCTTATAGCCTAACAAGCCAGAACTAAATTATTTTTAATAAGATCTTTTCTGTTTTTTTTCTTTTATGTACAGATGCACAAAGCAGGGTCATCAGAAGCCTCTCGATTCAAAAGATGATAATACTGAAAAACACTGCCCAGTGACAGTGAATCCTTGGCATATGAAGAAAGCTTTCAAAGTCATGAATGAATTAAGAAGGTATTATTACATTAATATTCATGTAACATGGGTCTCTTCTCTTTATTTTGTAGTTGTTTCTAGTGAATATGCTCTTCATGCCTCATTGGTTCTTTATTTGATATAGACAACATTAAAAGCTGTTTCTACGGGTTTTTTTTTTTTTTGTTTTGTTTTGTTTTTTTAATCAGAAGCATGAATAGTATAAGGCTGGTCTCCGATATGTAGCAACTAGCCATATGTGGTTAATCTGAATTAAGATGTTCTGTAAGTAGAAAATACAAAGTGGATTTCCAAGATTTAGTACAAAAAAGAATGTACAATGTTTTATTAATAACTTTTAAGAATATTGGTTACATTTAAAAATGATAATATATGGGATATTTTGGGTTAAATAGAATATATTATTGAAATTATTTTCACTTGTTTCTTTTTTTAATGTGATTACTAGAAAATTATGAATTGCATTATATTTTATATTACATATATTTCCCATAGTTCTATTGGATGACTTGGTGTAGGGTTTCTCACTTATCACAAAGATACGGAAAGAAAACTGTAAGAGAAAAATGTGATACTTTGGTGGTGGTGGTGGTGGTAGTAATTTTGAGGACTGGTGACCTGCCCATTGTTAACGTTATTCTTAAGTATGTTAAAGGTCACTGATATGAAAAAAGTGACTTTAAAAGTTGATTGGAAAATGAATAGTTGTTTTTTTTTTAATTAAAAGACTAATGTGTGTATTAACCTTGGTTTAGTTTTCTTAGCCCTTTGTGAAAGTATTTTTTTCTGCATTGTTCTCTTTGTGAAAGTACATATATTTAAAAGCTTGGACTAAAAAGAAGGGAGTGACTTAAACTGTCCTTCAATCTCTATGTGCTATGTCTTCGTAAAAGTCCACCCTTTAGGCCCATTATCTGTTTGTTTTTTCTTTACGTAAAGATTCAATAAATATTTATCTGTTGGGTGCTGGAGATACAATGGTGAGCATGAGACACATAGCTTATGGTTGAATGCAGGGAGCAGGCATTAATCAGAGGATTACACACATAATTTACTGTAAATTTTAATGGCAGTAAGTGCTATGAAGGAGGGCTGCCTGGTGCTGTGAAGGTTGATAACAGTGGTCAGGAAAGGCTTCCCGACCTGATAGAAATATTTGTGCTGAGAACTAAAGCAAAACAGAGGTAAGGAAATGAAGGCAGGATGGGGGTGGGAGAGGTTAGAAAACTGTTCCACGCACAGGGAATGGCAGTGCCCAAGTCTGGTGGTGGGACAGAGCTGGCCTCATTGGAGGAAATGAGGGGCAGCTGGAGCACAAATGTCAAGGGGGTCATGGCAAGAGAGGAGCCTGAGTGGGCAGGTGGGGCCCAGCATACTCTGGGCCTTACACATTTCAGTCTTGTTGTCATGGGAGGAAGCCACTGGAGAGTGTTAAGCAGGGTAGTGACATGATCAGATTTGTACTTTGAAAAGAACATACTTGCTGCTAGGTGGAGAGTGAAGTGGAGAGGGACAAGGAAGTTAAATCGACTATAACATACTTGGTTTGCTTCCTAGTCCAGCTCTGATAGTATTTCTAATGTTTTCATTTAGTCTTTGGGAAAATATGTAGTTGGGATAACCCAGCAGGTCCGGATGTGCTGTTCTAGTTTTTTAATCCCGTTTTAACAGTAGTTATTGAATGTAAACTGCAGTGGTTACTAAATGGAACTGAAAAGTAAGAAAAATAGTCATTAAGATGTTTTTTTTTTAATGTTTATTTTTGAGAGAGAGAGACAGAGTGTGAGCGGGGAAGGTGCAGAGAGAGACAGAGACCCAGAATCTGAAGCAGGCTCCAGGCTCTGAGCTGTCAGCACAGGGCTCAGACTCACAAACCACGAGATCATAACCTGAGCTGAAGTCGGACGCTTAACCGACTAAGCCACCCAGGTGACCCTAGTCTGGTCATTTTAAGACTGAGATTTTTAATGGCTCTTCTCTTTCTTTGAAAAGTCTAGAAAGACTGACTTTTTCCTGTTCACATTTCCTCTCCCCACCCCCTTCTGTGGGAGCACCATAACCATGGCCTTCCACTGGTGTGAGTAGGGCCTCTGTTGACCTAGGCATGACTCACTAAACTTCAGGGAAGGTGACACCTTCCCCTGAGGTGGATGACCCCGGTTTAGGGACACAGTCTGGACTTGGGCGAACTGTTTTACTTCTTTGAGGCTTAACTATAAAGTGAAGTGAGGAGACAGGATGGAATGTGAGGTTCATTGCTGCTCTGACTTCTCTGAGTCTGTGAGATTTTTTCCTGCTTACATGCACAGCACTGGTGTCCTTGCTTCATCCTGGGTTTATTTTGCTCTAGCCTTCATGTACCTATTTGTCCCGTTTTGGGTGTGAACTATATGGCTGTGAAACAGCGTCTTACTCTTTGTGTCGTACCATATCAGGAACCAACGTGTCACCAGGCTGGTAGTTGATGCTGATTTTCAGAACAAAGAACGACTTTTAAATAGCCAGAGGATGTTTGCTGCCAGCTCTATATCCAGGATTGTTTTAATAAACTCACTAACTGATATTGTTTTTTTTGTTTTTTTTTAATAAACTCTCTTGGGATTCATCAGAACCCTTTTGTTTTGTTTTAAATATCACTCACTTCTGGGGCACCTGGGTGACTCGGTTGAGCGTCTGACTTTGGCTCAGGTCGTGATTTCATGGCTCGTGAGTTCCAGCCCCTCATTGGGTTCTGAGCCTGGAGCCTGCTTCATATTCTGGGTCTCTCTCCCTCTCTGCCACTCTCCTGCTCATGCTCTCTCTCTGTCTCTCTCTGTCTCTCAAAAATAAAAATAAACATGAAAAAATTTTTAAAATATCATTCACTTCTCTCTTAACCCTTATGGCCCATTTGAGTAATTAAAAAAAAAAAATCTTGGAGGAAGCCTATTCTTTAAACAGCTGAAAATCTTTAATTTCCTGCCATTGCATCAACTTCCTGCTGCCAGGAAGAGGTAGCTGAGAGTGGTTTCCTGACTTCTGGGAAGAGAGAACTTCCTTGTTCTTATTGCTCTGCTCTTGGGCCCTTGCCTTTAACTGGTAGAATAACAGCCATACACTAGAGAGCATTTTTATGAATGTTTGACTGATGGAAGTGATATTTTAGGAGTAAGAGAAACTTTTTTTTTCTAGTTATGGTTGTTGTAAGGTGTGGTTGGGGGAGTGGGAGTGAGCGGGCAAGAGCTTTGTAAAGTTTAAGTTTGAGAATTAATATAGTTTATAGAAAAAGAATGTGACATTTTCTTTAAACTAGTTTTTTGTTTTTGTTTTCTTTTTTAGACAGGAGGCCCAGATATAGCTCCATGTCCCAGCCCAATATGAGCTTGAATAGCTTAAAATTACTTGGCTTAGAAACCCTGCAGTTACTTGTAAACAGTGTATTCTACAAGTGTTTGTAAGCAGCTGGTTCTCCTTTGAAATCTGCTAGCATGCGCGGCTGTGCGGGAGCCAGAAACAGCATCAGACTTGGCCCATGCCCTGCAAATGTCTAGATTGCTATAGGAGATGTCTAGAGGAGAGGATGAGGTGGGGGAACAGTGCATGCTGAAGAGGATTTTCACAGGAGAAATCCACAGCAGCCCAAAGAAGAGGTTTCTGCTGGACCTGATCGCGGGCAGTAGGATTCATACAAAGGACAGGAGAGGAAAGGCAGTTCCTGGCCTGGATGACTGCATGAGCTACGGGGGGGGGATAAACATAACTTGTTGGATAAAGTGAATCAAGAGTTCGTGCTGGGGAGTCTGTGCAGAAAAGGTTAGGAGCGGGAGAAGGACTGAATTGTGCAGGCTTAAATAGCGTGATGAATTTGGACTTAATCCTGTGGGCACTGGGAATCAGTGAAGGTTTTTGAAAAAGGGAGCAGCATTGTAAAATGAATGGTGTTGGAGGCATAACCTGGCAGTGTAGTGAAAGGACGGGTCTTTTTAGCAACGCATCTCTGGCAGAAAATTCAGCTCTTTCAACTTCCCAAGCTTGAATTGGTGGGGGTAGGAATTTTTCAGGATACTGACATTTTCAAAATCAAAGCAATAGATCTAATTATGTGTAAAACACTGTAGTGAGTCTGTGGGGAAGACAAGCAGACTAAATCTCAGACATAGGTTTTATTGAGAACATTATGCTATGGGCTTTTTGAGGTGGCCCCAGAAAGGAAATGTCAAGAGATAGCTTTTTGCCTTTACATTAAACACACACATACACACACAACTTCTGTTTTGTAGGTTATGGGATAAGAGTATCTGAGCTTTAAAAATTTCAGTGACTGTTAGTTAGGGCCAACCTGTTGCTTGTTTAGAAGGAAGAGAATTTTGATCCTTAAGTTATATTAAGGAGTTGAAAGTTTTTAGTAAGGATAAATCATTTGAAGCAGTTCAAGTGCTCCTCTATATATCATATCTAAGTCATAAATATTTAGTAGGTCAGTTATAACAGCAGTTTTTACCTTCCCGAGTATAATTTAATCAAAAAAGCCTGAAGCTGTCTTTTAAAGGAGTGCCTATTGTATTTTTCCTCCAGGACATTTAGACCTTGTGGATCCAGATCACCAGTAGGATTAAGTTATCTATTGTGCATCTATGAAAAATTGGAGTTGTGGCTCTTTAGTTATTTATACTCTGTTGCTTAGATGGCAAGTGAATTAAAGAACAAACTTAAGTCAATCTCCCTTTCTCTTCACAGCTTTATATCACTGTTTTTAATTTTTTTTTTAAATGTTTATTCTTGAGAGAGAGAGAGAGAGAGAGAGAGAGAGAGACAGGAAGACAGTGCAAGTGGGGGAGCTCAAACTCAGGAACCATGAGATCATGACCTGAGCCAAAGTCAAATGCTTAACTGACTGAGCTACCCAGGCACCCCTTTATGGGACTGTTTTTAAAAGAGATTTCAGGAAGTTACATACGATGTGAGTTTTTTTTATTGCTCGAACATATATTTTTTTCTGTAGTAAAACATTGCCAGGTTCTTTTGTTTTCATGTTATACTAGAGTAGGATGTAAAACATTCCTTGAAAGATAGAGCAGTTGGGTAGAGCCCCAAATCAAATAGACTTGTTTATTTAGAAATTTTAAGATACAGTTTGAAACTTCTAGTCTCACTTTAACTGGTAATCTTCTGCAGTGTTTCTTAAGCACATGTGATTAATCTCTTTTTAAGTGGTGTTTATTGAGCATGGATAGGATCATTGAACATTTCAAAGAATACCAATAGTGGATAGTAATAAATGAGTTTACTGACCCAACTCCTTTCTTTTCCCTTTCTTTATGTTGTTGAATACCTACCTGCTTCAGAGCTCGCTTTTACTATGCCTGTTAAATCAGAAAATCAGAAGATCTTACTCTGGCTTTTTTCTTTATTATAGCTAAGAGTAGCTTATGATTTATTTCACCAATTAAAAAATACTTTGTAATGAGGAAGTTTCCTTTGTATGCATCCTACACTTTCTACCACAGAGGCTTTTCATCTGCATATTCAGAAACTCATCTCTGCTGCATTACTCTTCCCGCCCCTACCCCCCGAAATCCTTCACCTTCCTCATTTCTCTGTTCTTCTCCCCACCAGCTTTTCTCTGTCCCTAATCTCTTCCTTCATTTTATTTCTAATTATTCTTTTCATCTTCTCTCAACTGTGACCAAGTGTTCTTGCAGGTCCTCAAATCTGGAGATGTTACCTTCCCTTCTCTGCAGGTATTTAGTAACACACTTTCCTCTGTGCCTTCCAGTGGCTCCGTTTTGTCATTTTTCACTGTCACTCTTTTTTATTTTTTAATTTTTTTCTTTTTTGAGAGAGAGAAAGGGAGAGAGGGAGAATCCCATGAGGAGGCAGAGAGAGAGAGGGAGAGAGAGAGAGAGAGAGAGAGAGAGAGAGAGAGAGAATCCCACACAGCCTCCTCACTGTCAGCATGGGAACCCAAAGCGAGGCTTAAACTTACCTGATGCAGGGCTCGAACTCATGAACTGCAAGATCATGACCTGAACTGAAGTCGGATGCTTAACCGACTGAGCCACCCAGACACCCCTCACTGTCATTCTGCTGTCTTGATTCTGTTTGAAAAGAATAATCTCTATATTCTGGGACCCTTGCTAGTTTAAGGCAGTTTCTAAGTTATTGACTGTAGTAGGTTGTCCTAAAACTTTCCACATTGTCACCACTTCCTGCTTTCTGTTTGAAAATTTCAGCAGGTGCAAATCTGTTGAGGGGGCTGTGCTATCAGGACTTACACTATGGTGGTGAATCTGTGTTGGGTAAACCCAGCCTCTACATTTTTCCCTGTGCTTAACTGCCACAGAAATTTAAATTCATATCAAAATCAAACCATCATAGTTTTAAGAAGAAAAAGAAGGAAGATGGTGGTGACACATGCCATGGAGTTCTGTTGATCTTCGAGATTATTGACATTATAAGCCAGATTGCATCTCCCTTGTCTGTTAAATGAAATTGTCAGAGGAGGGTTGGTTAAATATGACTAATTTAAGTCAGCAGTTGTGCAGCCTTTCGCCTTTAAACCAGCTCATCTCCCTTCATGCCGAGTGACCAGTACTCGGCGATGCAGCCATGTCCTGAACAGCAGCTCCACATCTGGCTCTCCCTCTGCTTCCTGACCAGTTTTTAAACTTCTTGGCTTCTTTCCTTGACCTCTGACCCCTTGCCTCGTTTCTTTTTATGTCTTGCTATTGTTTCTTTATCCTAACACCTGTTGCTGTTCCAGAGATGACTTTGGACATATTCCAGGCTGTGGTATGGGGTTTGCCCCTGGGCTGTGGTGGAAGCCTCGTCTCACGAGCCACCGAGTCCACTCCATGTGGCAGGAAGTGCCTCTAGGTTTTCCGTGGCACCCGAGGAAGACAGACGGACAGATGCCATGTGATTGCCTCACCGTGCCGGCTTCCAGTAGAAAGTCAATTTTTGTTTCATGTGACTACTAATTATTTTTGACCTCTGAAAGCCTGATATGTACACAGCAGTGATCGGTTTTTCTCCTCTTAGGAATTTGTGACTTTGTGTCAGGAAACTAAAGGATGTCTTGGTATGTCAGGCATGTTTCATTAATTTTCAAAGCAGCATTTTTCCTGAGAAGGACCAATTTGCATGATGCTGTTTCATTTAGGTTTTGGAGTGCCTTTCATTTTTCTAGGCAATTTGGGTTTTACAAAAGGCCTATATAATTTTTGTTCTCCACATTTGAGCTTAGAGGCATCTTCCTTTGCAAAGCCACCTTAAGGTTGGGCTTCGCCTCTCTTATATCTTCCCAAACATGCCACACGTGCCCCATCTTAAAAGTCACAGTTTCATTTTTGTAATTAGCTGTTAGCTTGTCTGTTTCTCCCCACTCCACTGGGAACTCCTTGCTGTCATGGGCATTGCCTTGCTATTGTGGTAAATGAACATAGTGCTAGGCGCACAGTAGCCACTCTGGATATTTGATGATGAATGAATAGATGCAAATTTTGCTAAATAGCAATTATTTGTCTTACTATTCTGGAAGACTTTTCCTTCTATCATTCATTCTTTCATTGAATTTCAAGTAATAGGAATATAAACTCAGAAACTCACTTTAATTTTTATTGCCAAACTTTTCATTTGTACCTGTCCTCCTCCTCATCCAAAAGTTATTGTACTACTTACAAGCATGCACATTTGGAAAGAGGTAAGGGCCATACTCAGTTAGATACACACTGGCTGAAAGATAAGAAAGCTGGTCAGATCTCTCTCTCTTTTTTTTTTTTAAGAGCAAGCGGGAGCGGGGGAGAGGGACAAGGGAGAGAGAGAATCTTAATCCATGTGAGTGTGAAGCCTGACTCAGGGCTTAATCCCATGACTGAAAATCAAAAGTCAGACGCTTAACCCACTGAGCCACCCAAATGCTCCTGGTCTCTCTTGTCTTTGAGTGCCGTTTTAAAATATGTTATTGTTCGGGCACCTGGGTGGCTCAGTCGGTTAAGCATCCAACTTCAGCTCAGGTAATGATTTCATGGTTCATGGATTCAAGCCCCGCATCAGGCTCTGTGCTGACGGCTCAGAGCCTGGAGCCTGCTTTCGATTCTGTGTTCCCCTCTCTCTCTCTGCTCCTCCCCTGCTCATGCTGTTTCTCTCTCTCAAAAAAAAAAAATATTGAAAAAATTGAAAAACATTACAAAATAAAATATGTTATTGCTGGACACAAAAAGATAAAAAATGAAGCACTAGAACCAAATATGTTATTGTTTTAGAATGTGACCCTTAGATTCTGTGTGACCTAACCCAGGGTGTGGCTACATACTGATTTGGCAGTGTTTTTACCTTCCTAGTTAACTGTCAGCTAATAAGCCAGTAAGGCTGAGCTAATTATGTGACAGCCAGCAGGTGTTATGCTAGATGGTTTTGATCAATAATTGTAATTGAAGCTAAATGTAATTAATTATGTGATTTTGGGGTGTCCAAGTGTAATTCCACTTATGTTCCATCTTGAAACTAGAGCACTAAGAAAGATTACTACTGACAAAAGGAAAATCGGCATAAAAATGTACTTGGCTCATGTTTGAGTTGTGTCCAGATGCACTGGCCATAGTAGGAAAACCTGGATGGCCCCGTCCTTGAGAGACTGTGTGCATCTCTGCTGACCTCCTCTTCGATCACCCTTCTTTCTCTCTGCTTTCCTTTTTCCAGGGTTCCCCATTGTGCTGTGCTGCCTCACGTCTCCATGCAGTAGCACATACTGTTCTCTGTTAGGAGCTCCCTTGCTCCTTCTCTATCCCGCTAATGCCTACTTGTTTATAAAACTCAGCTTAAGGTCAGTAGCTGCAGAAAGACTTTTCTCACCCCTAGTCTGCTTTAGATGCTTCCCCATAGCACCTTTACAGTGATTTTTTCTACTTTATCCTGTAATCTTGGCACGGTCATTCCTTTCTGCTAGACTCCTTAAGGTCAGAGATGATCTTGCAGTGCTTTGTTGAATTTGATCTTTCTAAATATGCTTGTAGTGCTAAACCCCACTAAAACTGTGCCTTTTATAAACTATATACAGAACTTAAAATTGTTTCTAGTATATAGTATGCCAAATAATAGATTGGTGTTATTTGATTTATACTTTTTATTCCCTGTTTCATTCAAGCTTTAACAAGTCTTGAAAACACACAGGTGGTTTTGTGTAGTGGTTAAAAGGCTTTGGAGCCAGACTCCATGGATTTGAATCCTGGCATTCCACAAGTGGGGACTTAAGGCTGATTGTTCATCTTTAACCTTGACTTCCCCAGCTGTACATTTTGGGGGTAAAAATCATAATAATACCTACCTGGTAAGATTGTGGTGGGTCCTAAATGAGATAAAACATGCAGGTAAAGCACTTGCATAGTAACCTCCTGAAAACACCACTGAATTTTCCCACCCTGGTTACTTGTGAAACCATGGAATTCATAGAATTGCAGTATGGTTTTTATATTCTCAGAGCAGACATAGACTTTGTCGGTGTTCACAGTGGAGGAATCACGAAGAGTGACCTTATGCCACCTTTGATGACTCTAACTTCCATGACTCTAACATGGGACCTACCTGGTGTCTCATACAGCATCCTGAGCCATTAAATTGACACCCATGAGCCATACTTTGCTCTAAAGGACACAGCAGGCTCATCAGCAGGGAGGCTCTGGAGCACAGTTATCACCGGCGCTGCCGTGCTCCTTTTTCTTACAGTTTCCCCTAGACTGGAGGGAAAGTCAATGCCAGTAGGATCTCCAAAAACTTTTGGTGTGAATTCTACAGAAACAGGCAGTGTGGAAAAGTGGAAAACTTCAAGGATTTGGTTAAGCTCATGTGAAAATGTTGCTTGTGAGCTACTAGAAAATTATAGCAGGCCGCAGGCCATCCTTGTAGGAGATAGAATAGTGGAGGAGGGGACAAGTGTGACCTGTGTGTGGGATACACACAAATTCATGCTTGGGTGTGTGAGGTGTGGAAAGGACTTTTGGGTTCACCACACCTCTTTCAGTCATTAATGACATGACTACCAGTAAGGTCAGTTTTAGAGCTGCAGCCTCCTTGCTTGTTCTGGAATAAGCATCAGCACCACTTTTTGCCAAAAAGATATCCTGTGACATTCTTATTTAGCGGGAGAAGCTCATCTAGCAGTTTGTGTAGAATGTAGAAAGTGTTCACCGTATGGTTTTGAATGGCTCAAAATGGATATTTCAGAATGGGAGGTATAATTATGCTTGCTGAATAATGGTTTGTTTTAAGGTAACAAAATGCTTTTTAATTTTGTACGTGGTAATGTTTTCCAGCTTTGAGGAAAGAGATAGTTGGCATTGGTAAAATGTTGTGATTAAGTTAAGCCTAAAATGTCTTCTGTGCCTTTTAAGTAGTGGGAGTAATTGAATATAGTTTTACCTTTGCTTGATGACCCAGCATCATTTTAAATATCTTTTTTTTTTTTTTTTTTTTTTTGGTACTTTGACCCAATTTGGTTTTCTACATACAATTTATTTTGTCTCATCTTAATGTGAGACTGCCATCTGCCACTTCTTAATTCAAACTGTTCTTAATTCAAACATCCTCTCCTTTTACAATCCATTGATGGTTTGCTGCCAGTAATTTATTTAGGTTGAGAAATCATTAATCAAGTTGGGAAAGGTTTCTCTGTTGAACAAAGTTAGGATTCTGAGTGAGGGCCCAATGCATGTCGGGTCTTTGTTGTGACTGTTTCTGTGCGCTTCACGTTTAAGGAATTCTGTTTTAAAGTAAAGGATGGCAGTTTTAAAAGTCTCAACTTCAGAAGAGTGTAATATGTTGCAATTTTTACTGTAATATTTTAGCACAGGATGCTGAATACATTTATTATTGGTATCATTAAAATTTGCTCTTTCTCTGCTTTGTGAACAGTCAAAACTTGCTGTGTGATGTCACGATTGTGGCTGAAGACATGGAGATCTCTGCTCACAGAGTGGTGCTGGCTGCCTGTAGTCCTTATTTTCATGCCATGTTTACAGGTATGAAATGTCTTAGTTCTGGGTATTTTTCAAACGTATACAGATCTGGGCTTTTCTTTCCACATTTTCTTTTCTTATTAACATTTTATTGTTATGAAATGAAGTACTGTAATGGAAGTAAACGCTCTTGCTTTGTTTCAAATTCCTCCTCCCTGTTGTTTTTCGGTTTTGTAATCATGTGTGTATATGTGCATTATATTCACATACTCATAGTTTTATGCTAGTTTTGCCCCGTTGTATTTACATCTACATATACTGGCCGAGTTTACCTGCCTGCCAATTATAACAACTTTTGGCACTTGATTATTTTGGCAAAAGAAAAGTGCTTTTACTGTTTTCCATTTTTTTTTTTTCCAAATGATTTTCACATATGTTTCGTTGATTGTTTACAGTGAATAAAGAGATGTTTATTTAATGTCCTTTGATTTAAATATATAAAAAAAAAATGGTGGTCACTTAGGTAACTAAAAATATATAAAATGACTTCAGTACTTCTGGAAAAAAAGTAATTTATGCTTGCCCACTCATTCTCTTAAAAAAATTAAACATATATTACTATACAAAGAAATGAAGTCATATATTAGAACAGTGAGTTTATAATCTTAAGAGTATTGGTAGAACAAACGAAATACTTATAAATACAGGGGTGTCTCGGGGGGCTCAGTTGGTTGAGTGTCTTACTCTTGATTTTGGCTCAGGTCATCATCCCAGGGTCAGGGGACCAATCCCCGTGTCAGGCTCCACTCCAACTAACTAAGTGTGGAGCCTGCTTAAGATCTCTTTCTTTCCCTCTTTCCCCTACCTGCCTCATGTGCTCTCTCTCTAAAAAAACAAAACAAAACACTTATGAATGCGAATATAGTTACATGAAAAAGTGCAAATAATAAAAGATATTCATACTTTAGAAATCATGAAGTATTTCTTGTGCCTAACATTTTGCTTAGATACTTCCAGGAATATACAATCGTGTAAGTGTGCTTCCCACCCCCAGTAACAATATGTGCACTTTAAGTATGTAGTAGAGTATGGAAGATCTGGTTGCCCAAGCAGTGATGCAGATGGCGAGGGCTGTGATGGACAGCACTGAGAGAAGGGGATCTGACATTTCCTGAAGCCAGATAGGTTTAAAGGGTTCACACCAATGAAGAGGAGTCCAGAAGGCCACGTGAAGAGGATGGGCTTAATGTTTTGGGAGTAGAGGAGAGTCTGGAAGGCCCTCACTGTTCAGCCTGTTGCAGCCTTGCTATTCCTGAACGGAGTTAAATAATCAAGAATGTAGGAATGATAGCGGAGGGGCTGTGAGCCAAGTTGGGAGGGTACCTTTAGCTGAGGCTGATTTGAAAAGTCAATACTAATAATGTGGGACTAGTCAGATCTTTATGTCCTAGGGTTCATTTCAGTCTCATGGTTTACATCTTACATCTTATTTATTTCCCCTGGACAGTGTTCTAAACAGAGTCTCCAGGCTTATGAGAGGAAGGTTCTGGCTGGAATGTGTCAGCCTAACTTAGGAATTCCCTAGTGTAGGGCTGTCCCCTGTAGGTGGCATTCTCTCACATGACACTGCTATTGCTATTTCCTTGTTGGAAACCATGGGAAACTCACATCATCAACTTATGCTTCAGTTTCCCCATCTGGAGAAGGAGGATGGTAATTTTACCCACTTTCTAGGATTTTTATAAAAATTAGATCAGATCATATATATGAATTTCTTAGCACTCTACTTGGCCCATAGAAAATATATAATTAATTTTGGCAGTAATTATGTTATTATTATTTGAATTGAAGAATAGCAGACACACAATGTTACATTAGTTCCAGGTGTACAGCATAGTAATTCTGCATCTCTATATGTTATGCTGTGCTCACCACAACTGTAGCCACCATCTGTCACCATACTATGATATTACAGTGCCATTGACTGTATTCCCTATGCTGTATCTTTTATCCTCTTAACTTATTCCCTTACTAGAAGCTGTATCCCCAACTCCCCTTCTCCCCTTTGCCTGTCCTGCCCCCCTTTCCCCTCTGGTGACCGCAAGTTTTTTGTATTTACGGGTCTATTTATGTTCTTTGTATTTATGGGTCTGTTTGTGCTTGTTTGTTGTTTTGTTTTTTAGATACCATATATAAATGATATCATATGGTATATATCTTTCTCTGACTTATTTCATTTAGCATGGTACCCTCTAGGTCTACCCATAGTGGTACAAATGCCAAGATCTTATTCTTTTTTTACAGCTAATATTGTATACCAGATGTTCTTTTTCCATTCATTTATCGATGGCCATTTGGGTTGCTTTTATATCTTGGCTGTTGTAAATAATGCAGTAAACATAGGGGTAAATGTATCTGTTCGAATTAATGCTTTTGGTGTGTTTTTTTTGTTGTTGTTGTTTTTTGTAAATCCAAAATATATAAAGAACCTTTATAACTCAATATCAAAAACCAAATAATTCAGTAAAAAATGTGCAGGGACCTGAATAGACATTTCCAAAGAAGACCACTGATGGCCAACAGACACATGAAATGGTACTCAACGTCACTAATCATCAGGGAAATGCAAATCACACCTATCAGAATGGCTGGAATCAAAAGGACAAGAAGTAACAAGTGTTAGCAAAGATGTAGGAAAAAAGTAACTTTTGTACACTGCTGGTGGAAATGTAAATTGGTGCAGCCACTGTGGAAAACACTATGGAGGTTCCTCAAAAAATTAAAAATAAGAATACCATATGATCAATTATTTTTCTTTTACTCTAAATTTCTAAATGTCCTTATATTTTGTAAGAGTAGAAGATTGAGGAACGCTTAGACTAGAATTTATTTTGATAAATGTTTTATTTTTTATAGAGCTACACAAATATATAGTGATTAACTTAAAAATGCAAGATCAAAGTAACTTAAAACTGCAGGATCAAGGTTAGTTTCCTTTCCCTTCAAAAGGCAGCACTTAGAGTCTCCAATCTCCCTGACCCTTAGGTATCCAGAGACATGCATGCTAAAGATAGATGGGAGATCTTGTTATATCTTTGTCTTCTTTTCTGTTTACCTTATGACCTAAACTACATTTCACTTTCCCTGTTTTTTTTTTTTTTTTTTGTTGTTGTTGTTTTTAGTCTAATATACCTTTTACATGTAGTCAAATTTTAGATTGCGGTATACTAAGATAAATGCAAAATAGGGATACTGTGTTAATTTCTGATTCATATAAAATGAATTGAATACCTCAGTTGTGTTTTTTTCACAACTTTTTTGATGCATATTTTACATATTATGAAATTTACACATTTCCAGTGTAGTGGCAGTGAATTTTAGTAAATGTATTTAGTGGTCATCACCATAAGTCAATTTTGGAACATTTTTATTCCCACATTAATGATTTTGGGTTTATGTATGTAAATTATTTCTGTGTTATAGTATTTATTATCAGTTCTTTTTTATTGCTAAATAGATAAAATTGTATGGATGTATCACATTTTGGCTGTCCATTCTCCAGTTGATGGACATATGGGTTAATTTCAGTTTTGGGCTGTTGGGAATAATGCTGGTGTGAATATCCATGTGCCATTGTTTACATGGACATTTATTTTCATTTCTCATGGAAGTAGATACCTAGGAGTGGAATTGCTGGGTAAATTTCTTTAAACTTAACAATGACTGCTATGCTGTTTTTGAAGGTGTACCATATTACATTCCTACAGTTAATGTAGGATGGTTCCCATTTCTCCACATCTCCATCAACACTTGTTAATTTTTTTTTAACTGTAGTCATTCTAATGGGTGTAAAATGGCATCTCTTGTAGTTTTAATTTGCAATTCCCAAATAAGTGATGATGTTGAACATCTTTTCATATACTTATTAGGCTTGACTTAAAAAAAGATTTTTTTTAATGTTTATTTTTGAGAGGGAGAGAGAAAGACAGAGAGAGAGAGACAGAGACAGGGCATGAGCAGGGGAGGGGTAGAGAGAGAAGGGGACACAGAATCTGAAGCAGGCTCCAGGCTCCGAGCTGTCAGCCCATGTGGGCTGAGAAATGCTGAGATCATGACCTGAGCTGAAGTTGGTCGCTTAACCATCTGAGCTGCCCAGGTGCCCCTGACTTTTTGGTTCTTTAGCAATAGATGCTATTCACTTTTCTGGCAGTCTTTGTACATTTCTACTTTTGAATCCACTGAATAGCCCATCACTTGTCAGAGATTAGGTGAGGAAGATAAGGAGATTTGGTGTAGGTGGTTTAGCGTACATATATTTTTTTTGTGATTTGCTAGAATATGAATCCCTTGTATCTTTTTGTTTTGTTTTTTGTTTTTTGGTCTGAAACCCTGTTAAACTTTATTATAAAAAATAGAGCGAGGAAACCAGTAGACCTTTGCATGCTGCCATTCCATCGTACATTATGTATATTTATTTTCTCCTGCTCGGTGGGTAATCAGAAGTGCTTGCAGTGGCATAGGTCGTTACCCTATTCTTGTTTTCCTAGGCCTCACCTATTAGGAAATGGGGAACATGAAGAGGTTCTTTTTTGCCCCTTGTTTCTAATCTATAAATTGTAGGAGGAATTTTTATTCAAATTCTATTACCTAAAAAAAGGATTGTGTTACTCTTTGTAGTTCCAAGTATTTGGGTAGAGAAAGGAGGTGAAAAGTAATTGTGTGATACAGTCACAGGATTTTACTCTGTGAAGTATGGGCCTATTTAGAGCAAGGCCAGGTGGTTTAATTCTTACTTAAGGAAGCATATATCATTTGAGTTCTTGTGTTTTTCAATTACTTGTTTCTTATAAATGTGGAATTTAAAATGTTGTTTCTCTTACAAATACATTTGAGGCCTATTTAGTACCCCAGGCTAAAATATCTGACATCTAGTAGGAAATAATTGGATTTTTGTTTTTACTCTTTTGTGCTTTTTGATGATTTCCTTTGTCATATTGAACATGATTCGGTGAGTAGAATAGGAAAATGGGGATTATCATTTGAATGATAAGTGAGATTTCTATTTTATTTTACTTTCTTTTTTTAAATTTAAATCCAAGTTAGTTAACATATAGTATAATAATGATTTCAGGAATAGATTTTAGTGATTCGTCACTTACATATAACACCCAGTGCTCATCCCAGCAAGTGTCCTCCTTGATGTCCCTTGCTCATGTAGTTCATTCCCCCACCCAACACCCTTCCAGCAACCCTCAGTTCTCTGTATTTAAGAGTCTCTTATGGTTTGTCTCCCACTCTGTTTTTACATTATTTTTGCTTCCCTTCCCTTATGTGCATCTGTTTTGTATCTTAAATTCCACATGTGAGTGAAATCATATGATATTTGTCTTTCTCTGACTTATTTTGCTTAGCATAATACACTCTAATTCCTTCCATGTTGTTACAAATGGCAAGATTTCATTCTTTTTGATCACTGAGTAATATTCCAGTGTGTGTGTATGTGTGTGTGTGTGTGTGTGTATACATTACATACGTATGTATGTATATGTGTGTGTATATATATACACACACACACACATATACATACATACATACCACATCTTTATCCATTCATCAGTAGATGGACATTTTGGCTCTTTCCATACTTTGGCTATTGTCAATATCACTGCTACAACCATTGGGGTGCACGTGCCCCTTCAAAACAGCACTCCTGTATCCTTTGGATAAATACCTAGCAGTACAATTGCTGGGTTATAGGTAGTTCTATTTTTAATTTTTTGAGGAACCTCCATACTGTTTTCCAGAGTGCCTACACCAGTTTGCATTCCCACCAGCAGTGCAAAAGAGATCCTCTCTCTCCGCATCCTTGTCAACATCTGTTGTTGCCTGAGTTGTTAATGTGAGCCATTCTGACAGGCGTGAGGTGGTATCTCATTGTGGTTTTCATTTGTATTTCCCTGATAATGAATGATGTTGAGCATCTTTTCATGTGTCTGTTAGACATCTGGATGTATTCTTTGGAAAAGTGTCTATGTCTTTTGCCCATTTCTTCACTGGATTACATGGTTTTTGGGTGTTGAGTTTGACAATTTCTTTATAGACTTTGTATACTAATCCTTTATCTGATTTGTCATTTGCAAATATCTTCTCTCATTCTGTTGGCTGCCTTTTAGTTTTGCTGATTGTTTCCTTTACTGTGCAGAGAAGTCCAAATAGTTCATTTTTGCTTTTGTTTCCCTTGCCTCTGGAGACATGTCAAGTAAGAAGTTGCTGTGGCCACTGTGAAGGAGGTTGTTGCCTGTTTTCTCCTCTAGGATTTTGATGGTTTCCTGCCTCATGTTTAGGTCTTTCATCCATTTTGAGTTTATTTTTGTGTATGGAGTAAGAAAATAGTCCAGGTTCATTCTTCTGCATGTTGCTGTTCAGTGTTTCCAACACCCATTTGCTGAAGAGACTGTCTTTATTCCATTGGATATTCTTTCCTGCTTTGCCAAAGTTGGCCATACATTTGTGGGTCCATTTCTGGGTTCTGTATTCTGCTCCACTGATCTAAGTGTCTGTTTTTGTGCCAGTACCATACTGTCTTGATGATTACAGCTTTGTAATACAGCTTGAAGTAATGCCTCCAGCTTTGGTTTTCTTTTTCAGGATTGCTTTGGCTATTTGGGATCTTTTCTGGTTCCATACAAATTTTAGGATTATGTGTTGTAGCTCTGTGAAGAATCCTGGTGTTATTTTGATAGGGATTGTATTGAATATGTAGCTTGCTTTGGGTGGTATTGACATTTTAACAGTATTCTTCAAATCTATGAGCATGGAATGTTTTTCTAATTTTTTGTGTCTTCAATTTCTTTCATAAGCTTTCTATAATTTTCAGCGTATAGATTTTTCACCTCTTTGGTTAGGTTTATTCCTAGATATTTTATGGTTTTTGGTGCAATAAATGGGATTGATTCCTTGATTTCTTTTTCTGCTGCTTCATTATTGGTGTATGGAAATGCAGCTGATTTCTTTGCATTGATTTTATATTCTGCGACTTTGCTGAATTCATGGATCAATTCTAGCAGTTTTTTGGTGGACTCTTTTGGGTTTTACACATAGAGTATCAAGTCGTCCTCCAAGAGTGAAAGTTTGATTTCCTCTTTGCCCATTAGGATGCTTTTTATTTCTTTGTGTTGTCTCATTGCTGAGGCTATGACTTGCAACACTATGTTGAATAACAGTGGTGAGAATGGACATCCTTGTGTTCCTGACCTTAGGGGGAAAGCTCTCAGTTTTTCCTCATTGAGGATGATATTACCTGTGGGTCTTTTGTAGTGGCCTCTATGATCTTGAGGCATAATCCTTTTATTCCTACTTAAGGGTTATCAAGAAAGGATGCTGTATTTTGTCAAATGCTTTCTCTGCATCTATTGAGAGGATCATGTGATTCTTATCCTTTCTGTTATTAACGTGATATATCACACTGATTTGCAGATACGAACCAGACCTGAATCCTAGGAATAAATCCCACTTGATCCTGGTGAATAATTCTTTTAATGTATTGTTGGCTAGTTCTAGTTGGGAATTTTTGCATCCATGTTCATCAGGGAAATTGGTCTGTAGTTCTCCTTTTTAGTGGAGTCTTTGTCAGGTTTTGGAATCAAGGTAATGCTGGCTGCATAGACTGAATTTGGAAGTTTTTGCTTCCATTCTATTTTTTGGAACAGCTTCAAAAGAATAGGTGCTACTCTTCTTTAAATGTTTGGTAGAATTCCCCTGGAAAGCCATCTGGCCCTGGACTCTTGTTTGTTGGGAGATTTTGATTACTGATTCAATTTCTTTACTGAATGTGGGTCTGTTCAAATTTTCTACCTCCTATCTGAGTTTTGGTAGTTTATATGTTTCTAGGAATTTTTCTGTTTGTTCCCGATTGGCCAAATGTGTTGACATATAGTTGCTCATATTTTATTATTATTGTTTGTATTTCTGTGGTGTTGGTTGTGATCACCCCTCTTTAATTCTTGATCTTATTTATTTGGGTCCTTTCCCTTTTCTTTTTGATGAAACTGGCTAGGGGTTCATGACTTTTGTTAATTCTTTCAGAGAACCAGCTCCTGGTTTCATTGATCTGTTCAACTGTTTTTTTTTTTTTTAAATATACATTACTGATTTCTGCTTTAATCTTCATTATTTCCCGACTTCTGCTGGTTTGGGGCTTTATTTGCTGCTCTTTTTCCAGCTCTTTTAGGTGTAAGGTTAGGTTGTGTATTTGAGACCTTTCTTCCTTCTTTAAGAAGACCTGATTGCTATATACCTCCCTCTTATGACCTCCTTTGCTGTGTCCCAGAGGTTTGGGGTTTTCGTGTTTTCATTTTCATTGGCTTCCATGTACTTTTTCTTTTTTTTAATTTGATTTTTTATTTCTTAAAATTTACATGCAAATTAGTTAGCATATAGTGCAACAATGATTTCGGGAGTAGACTCCTTAATGCCCCTTACCCATTTAGCCCATCCCCCCTCTCACAATCACTTGTGTAACCCTCAGTTTGTTCTTCATATTTATGAGTCTCTTCTGTTTTGTCCCCCTCCCTGTTTTTATATTATTTTTGTTTCCCTTCCCTTATGTTCATCTGTTTTGTCTCTTAAAGTCCTCATATGAGTTAAGTCATACGATTTTTGTCTTTCTCTGACTAATTACACTTAGCATAATACCTTCCAGTTCCCTCCATGTAGTTGCAAATGGCAAGATTTCATTCTTTTTGATTGCTGAGTAATACTCCATTTAATATATATATCACATTTTCTTTATCCATTCATCCATCGATGGACATTTGGGCTCTTTCCATACTTTGCGTATTGTTGATAGTGCTGCTATAAACATGGAGGCTGCATGTGTCCCTTTAAAACAGCACACAGCACACCTGTATCCCTTGGATAAATACCTAGTAGTGCAATGCTGGGTTGTAGGGTAGCTCCATTTTTAGTTTTTTGAGGAACCTGTTTTCCAGAGTGGCTGCACCAGCTTGCATTCCCACCAACAATGCAAAAGAGATCTTCTTTGTCTGCATCCTCGCCAACATCTGTTGTTGCCTGAGTTGTTAATGTTAGCCATTCTGACAGGTGTAAGGTGGTATCTCATTGTGGTTCTGCTTTGTATTTCCCTGATGGTGAGTGATGTTGAGCATTTTTTCATGTGTCCATTGGCCATCTGTGTCTTCCTTGGAGAAGTGTCTATTCATGTCTTTTGCACATTTCTTCACTGAATTATTTGTTTTTTGGGTGTTGAGTTTGATAAGTTCTTCATAGATGTTGGATACTAACCCTTTATCTGATATGTCATTTGCAAATATCTTCTCCCATTCTGTCAGTTACCTTTTAGTTTTGTTGATTGTTTTCTTCGCTGTGCAGAAGCTTTTTATTTTGACGAGGTCCTAGTAGTTCATTTTTGCTTTTGTTTCCCTTGCCTCCAGAGACGTGTTGAGTAAGAAGTTGCTGTGGCCAAGATCAAAGATGAGGTCTTTCATCCATTTTGAGTTTATTTTTGTGTATGGTGTAAGAAAGTGGTCCAGGTTCATTCTTCTGCATGTTACTGTCCAGTTTTCCCAACACCACTTGCTGAAGAGACAGTCTTTATTTCATTGGATAGTCTTTCCTGCTTTGTCAAAGATTAGTTGGCCATACGTTTTTGGGTCCATTTCTGGGTTCTCTATTCTGTTCCATTGATCTGAGTGTCCGTTCTTGTGACAGTACCATACTGTCTTGATGATTACAGCTTTGTAGTATAGCTTGAAGTCTGGGATTGTGATGCCTCCAGCTTTGGTTTTCTTTTTCAAGATCTCTTTGGCTATTCGGGGTCTTTTCTGGTTCCATACAAATTTTAGGATTATTTGTTGTAGCTCTGTGAAGAATGCTGGTGTTATTTTGATAGGGATTGCATTGAATATGTAGATTGCTTTGGGTAGTATTGACATGTTAACAGTATTTGTTCTTCCTATCCAGGAGCAGGGAATCTTTTTCCATTTTTTGGTGTCTTTTCTTTCATAAGCTTTCTATAATTTTCAGCATATAGATTTTTCACCTCTTTGGTTAGATTTATTCCTAGGTATTTTATGGGTTTTGGTGCAACTGTAAATGGGATCAATTCCTTGATTTCTCTTTCTGTCGCTTCATTGTTGGTGTATAGGAATGCACCTGATTTCTGTGCACTGATTTTATATCCTGCAACTTTGCTGAATTCATGAATCAATTCTAACAGTTTTTTTTTGTGGAATCTTTTGGGTATTCCATATACAGTATCATGTCATCTGCAAAGAGTGAAAGTTTGACCTCCTCCTGGCCAATTTGGATGCCTTTTATTTCTTTGTGTTGTCTGATTGCAGAGTCTAAGACTTCCAATCCTATGTTGAATAACAGTGGCAAGAGTGGACATCCCTGTCTTGTTCCTGATGTTCGGGGGAAAGCTCTCAGTTTTTCCCCATTGAGGATGATATTAGCGTTGGGTCGTTCTTACATGGCTTTTATGATCTCGAGGTATGCTCCTTCTATCCCTACTTTCTTGAGGGTTTTTATCAAGAAAGGATGCTGTATTTTGTCACATGCTTTCTCTGCATCTATTGAGAGGATCATATGGCTCTTGTCCTTTCTTTTATTGGTGTGATGAATCACGTTAATTGTTTTGTGGATATTGAACCAACCCTGCATCCCAGGTATAAATCCCACTTGGTCGTGGTGCATAAGTTTTTTAATGTATTGTTGAAGCCGGTTGGCTAATATCTTGTTGAGGATTTTTGCATCCATGTTCATCAGGGAAATTGGTCTATAGTTCTCCTTTTTAGTGGGGTCTCTGTCTGGTTTTGGAATCAAGGTAATGTTGGCTCCATAGAATGAGTTTGGAAGTTTTCTTTCCATTTCTATTTTTTGGAACAGCTTCAAGAGAATAGGTGTTCACTCTTCCTTAAATGTTAGTAGAATTCCCCTTGAAGGCCATCTGGCCCTTGACTCTTGTTTTTTGGCAGATTTTTGATTACTAATTTGATTTCCTTACTGATTATGGGTCTGCTCACATTTACTATTTCTTCCTTTTCAGTTTTGGTATTGTATATGTTTCTAGGAATTTGTCCATTTCTTCCAGATTTCCCATTTTATTGGCATATAATTGCTCATAATATTCTCTTATTATTGTTTTTATTTCTGCTGTGTTGGTTGTGATCGCTCCTGTTTCATTCTTGACTTTATTTGGGTCCTTTCCTTTTTCTTTTTGATCAAACTGGCTAGTGGTTTATCAATTTTGTTAATTCTTTCAAAGAACCAGCATCTGGTTTCATTGATCTGTTCTGTTTTTTTTTTTTTTTTTGTTTCAATAGCATTAATTTCTGCTCTAATCTTTATTATTTTCTGTTTTCTGCTGGTTTGGGGTTTATTTGCTATTCTTTTTCCAGCTCCTTAAGGCGTAAGGTTAGGATATGTATCTAAGATCTGTCTTCCTTCTTTAGGAAGGCCTGGATTGCTATATACTTTACTCTTATGACTGCCTTTGCTGCGTCCCAAAGGTTTTGGGTTGTGGTGTTATCATTTTCATTGACTTCCATATACTTTTAAATTTCCTCTTAAACTGCTTGGTTAGCCCATTCATTCTTTAGTAGGATGTTCTTCAGTCTCCAAGTATTTGTTACCTTTCAAATTTTTCTTGTGGTTGATTTTGAGTTTGATAGCGTTGTGGTCTGAAAATATGCACTGTATGCTCTCGATCTTTTTGTACTTACTTAGGGCTGATTTGTGTCCAGAATATGGTCTATTCTGGAGAACGTTCCATGTGCACTGGAGAATAATGTATATTCTGCTGCTTTAGGATGAAATGTTCTCAGTATATCTGTTAAGTTCGTCTGGTCCAGTGTGTCATTCAAGGCCATTGTTTCCTTGTTGATTTTTTGATTAGATGATCTGTCCATTGTTGTGAGAGGGGTATTGAAGTCTCCTACTATTATGGTATTAGTATTGATGAGTTTCTTTATGTTTGTGATTCATTGATGTATATATTTGGGTGCTTCCATATTTGGTGCATAAATGTTTACAATTGTTAGGTCTTCTTGGTGGATAGACCCCCTTGATTATGATATAATGCCCTTCTGTATCTCTTGATACAGTCTTTATTTTAAAGTCTAGGTTTTGTGATATAAGTATGGCTACTCTGACTTTCTTTGGTTGACCATTAGCATGATAGATGGTTCTCCATCCCCTTATTTTCAATCTGAAGGTGTCTTTAGGTCTAAAGTGGGTCTCTTGTAAACAGCATATAGATGGATCTTGTTTTCTTATCCATTCTGTTACCCTATGTCTTTTGATTGGAGCATTGAGTCCATTGACGTTTAGAGTGAGTACTGAAAGATATGAATTCATTGCCATTATGATGCTTGTGGAGTTGGATTTTCTGGTGGTGTTTCTGGTCCTTTATAATCTTTGTTGCTTTGTATATGTATATGTATTCATCTTTTCTCCCCTCAGAGAGTCCCCCTTAAAATTTCTTGCAGGGCTGGTTTAGTGGTCACAAACTCCTTTAATTTTTGTTTGGGAAACTTTTTATCCTTCCTTCTATTTTGAATGACAGCCTTGCTGGGTAAAGAATTCTTGGCTGCATATATTTCTGATTCAGCACATTGAATATATCCTGCCACGCCAAGTTTCTGTGGATAGGGCTGCTGCAAACCTGATCTGTCTTCCCTTGTAGGTTAGGGACTTTTTTTCCCTTGCTGCCTTCATGATTCTCTCCTTGCCTGAGTATTTTGTGAATTTGACTATGATATGCCTTGTTGATGGTTGGGTTTTGTGGAATCTAATGGGGGTCGTTCTCTGTGCTTCCCAGATTTTGACGTCTGTGTCTTTTCCCAGATTAGGAAAGTTTTCTGCTATGATTTGCTCACATAACCCTTCTACCCCTATTTCTCTCTCTTCCTCTTCTGGGACCCCTATGATTCTGATGTGGTTCCTTTTTAATGAGTCACTGATTTCTCTAATTCTTAAATCATGCTCTTTTGCCTTCATCTCCCTCTTTTTTTCTGCCTCATTATTCTCTATAAGTTTGTCCTCTATATCACTGATTCTCTGTTCTGCCTCATCCATCCTTGCCGCGGCTGCATCCATCCATGATTGCAGTTCAGTTATAGCATTTTTAATTTCATTCTATTTTTTACTTCTTTTATCTCTGCAGAAAGGGATTCTAATCTGTTTTCGACTGCAGCTAGTATTCTTATTGTGATTCTAAATTCTGGTTCAGACATCTTGCTTGTATCTGTGTTGGTTAAATCCCTGCCTGTTGTTTCTTCATGCTTTTTCCTTTGGGGTAAATTCCTTCATTTTGTGATTTTGAAGGGAGAAAAGGAATTAATAAGGTAGAAAAATTAAAATTAAAAAATTAAAATTAAAAAATTAAGAACATACACAAAAAAATCGAGTAAATGATGCTAGATCATAGGTGTGATTTGGTCTGGGTGTTGAAAGTGGTTTGACAGATTAGAGAAAAAAAAGGGGGAAGAAAAAAAAGGAAATTGTTTGAGAATTTGAAAAAATGAATACACTCAAGTAGACTAAAATGAGATGATGGGAGTAAAATAGAATTTAAAAAGATTTACACAAAAGTAAAGAATATAGTAGAAAAAAATTAAAAATATTTTTAATAATAATTCAAAATAAAAATGAATTTTTTCTCTTTCTGTTTAAGAAAAAAGAAATGAAAAAGAAGAAAAAAGGAAATCGTTTTAAAAAGTGAATACACTTTCAAAGTAGTGGGAGTCTAAAATAAAATGGAAGTAAAATGGAATTTGAAAAAATTTATATAAAAGCAAAAAATATAGTAACAAATTAAAGGAAAATATTTTTAGTTGCAATTGAAAGTAAAAATGAAGATTTTCTGAACTCAAGAAAAAGAATAGAAATGAAAAAGAGAAAAAAGAAAAAAAAAGCAAAGGAAATCGTTTGAAAATTTGAGAAGGTGAATACACTGAAGTAGACAAAAATAGAATGATGGAAGTAAGATAGAATTTGAAAAAATTGACACAAAAAATATAGTAAAAAAAATTAAAAATATTTTTAATAAAAAAATTGAAAATAAAAATGAATTTTTTCTCTTTCTGTATTCAAGAAAAAGAATAGTGTAAAGGAGAAAAAAAAGAAAGAAAATTGAATAGATGGACCTGCTAACAGATTGAAATAGGACTGAAATTACTTCGTTTTCCCCTAGACATCAGTCTATGTAGTGCTTTATAGTCCATAAACTAAGTAGGCAGTGAGACTTGTGTTCTTGAAGAGCGAGGTTGGCCCAGTTGGGCGGGGCTCAGTGTAAAGACTCTGTTCTCCGCTCGATGGCGCTGCTAGCCTACTGGGGTGGATGGTTTTAGCGCTGGTAGGTGTCTATGCGTATGTGCGGGAGCGGTGAAAATGGCGTCACCCAGCTACCCGGTCTCTAGTATGGGAACTCTGTTCTCTCTGATCAGCAATCGTGCACCCGTCCTCTGTCTTCAGCTTTAGTCCACTCCCTGCTTCTTCACTGTCGGTGACCAAGCCCCAGGCAGTACCTCTCTCCCGAGTTTTGTCTCAGATGCGGCTGTTTTCCCTGGTCCCTTACTTCTGAAGGACTGTGGCTTTGACCTGTTTTGCCCCTCTGTGGGAGGGTCTCACCAAGCAATGGCCGAATGTTGGCTGCACCCCGGAATGCTTGCTGGACCGTGCTGCTTCCAGTGCCCAGAGACTGTGGCCAGGTTCCAGCCTGCCCCAGAAAAAGTTTGCAAGATAGCGTAGCAGCAGCTTTTCAGGGGTTATGGAAAATCACAACATATATCTAGCACCAGGCTTCACCCTTAACGACCTTGTTCCAGCACCAGCGAATGTGGCCGTTTTCTGGAGTCTGCTGGGACCAGGTGGCTTCAATAGTCTCTACCAAATGTCCTTCTAGCAGTGGAACCACTTATCCCCGTGTAGCCCAAGAACCTCCCGGACCCCACTCTGTTCCTGGGGATTTGCCCTTCTCACCAGAGTACCACCAGGTATTGAGCTGAGGAGTTGCACACTTTGTGTTCCCCTTGTTTACAGTCTTAATGGAATTTAAACCCTCTCCTTTCTCCTTACTCCCTTTTTAGTTTAGTCCCTGTAGCTGTTTCCAATTTTCCACTTTCTCTCCAGCTGCTTTTGGGGAGGGGTGCTTTTCCCGTATTTTCCCCCACACCCCCAGTCTCCATCCTCTCTCCACTTGCAAAAGCACCTCCCTTCCCGTGCCTTCCCACTCCCCTAGTCCACCTTTCCGCGCTGTGTACCTGCTGAATTCTGTGGTTCAGGTTGTACAGACTGTTGTGTTAATCCTCCAATCAGTTTTCTAGGTGTATAGGAGGATTTAGTGTTGGTCTGGCTGTATTTCATGGATGCGAGACACACAAAAAATCTTCCATGCTGTTCCGCTATCCTGGCTCCTCTGAAAGAGTTCCCATTCTTTAGTAGGATGTTATTTTATCTCCAAGTATTCATGGTCTTTCCAAATTTTTTCTTGTGGTTGATTTCAAGTTTCATAGCATTGTGGTCTGAAAATATGCACAGTATGATCTCAATCTTTTTGTACTTGTTGATGGCTGATTTGTGTCCCAATATGCTATCTGTTCTAGAGAATGTTCCATGTACACTCAAGAAGAATGTGCATTCTCCTGCTTTAGGATGAAATGTTCTGAATGTATCTGTTAAGTCTATCTGGTCCAGTGTGTCATTCAAAGCCATTGTTTCCTTGTTGATGTTCTGCTTAGATGATTTGTCCGTTGCTGTAAGTGGGGTGTTGAAGTCCCCTACTATTATGGTATTATTATCAATGAGTTTCTTTATTTTTGTGATTGATTTATATATTTGGGTGCTTTCACATTGGAGGAATAAATATTTACAATTGTTAGGTCTTCTTGGTGGATAGACCCCTTAATTATGATATAGTGTCCTTCTTCATCTGTTATAGTTTTTATTTTAAAGTCCAGATTATCTGATACAAGGATGACTACTGCACCTTTCTTTTGGTGACTATTATTAGCATGATAGATTATTCTCCATCCCCTTAACTTTCAATCTGCAAGTGTATTTAGATCTAAAATGAGTCTCTTTTTTAGCAGCATATAGATGAGTCTTGTTTTCTTATCCATTCTGATACCCAGTGTCTTTTGATTGGAGCATTTAGTCCATCGACATTTAGAGTGAGTAGTGAAAGATATGAATTTAGTGCCATTGTGTTGCCTGTAGAGTTGGTGTTTCTGGTGATGATCTCTGGACCTTTCTAGTCTTTGTTTTGTCTTTTCTCCCCTTAGAGAGTCCACCTTAAAATTTCTTGCAAGGCTGGTTTAGTGGTCAGAACTCCCTTAGTTTTTGTTTGTCTGGGAAACTTTATCTCTCCTTCTATTTTGAATGACAGCCTTGCCAGATAAATTCTTGGCTGCATACTTTTTCAATTCGGCACGTTGAATATATCTTGCCAGTCTTTTCTGGCCTGCCAAGTTTCTATGGATAGGTCTGCTGTGAACCTGATGTGTCTTCCCTTGTAGGTTAAGGACTTTTTTCCCTTGCTGGTATTTCATAAGTCTTTTCTTGTCTGTGTATTGTGTATATTTGACTATGATATGCCTTGGTGATGGTTGGTTTTTGTTAAATCTAATGGGAGTTCTCTGTGCTTCCTGGATTTTGATGTCTGTGTCCTTCCCTAGATTAGTAAAGTTTTCTGCTACAAATTGCTCACATAAACCTTCTGTCCCTTTTTTCTCTCTCTTCCATCTTCTGGGACTCCTACCTTTCAAATATTAATCCTTTTTAAAAGTCACTAAGTTCTCTAAGTCTTGTATTGTGCTCTTTTGCTTTTGTTTCCCTCTTTTTTTCTGCTTCATTCTCCGTAATCTTGTCTTCTGTGTCGCTGATTTGCTGCTCTGCTTCGTCCATCCTTGCCACCATGGCATCCATATGCATTCGAGATTGCACATTGGTTATAGCATTTTTAATTGTGTCCTGACTAGATTTTACTTCTTTCATCTCCACAGAAAGGGAATCTATGCTTTTTTCAACCCCAGCCAGTATTCTTATTATTGTGGTTCTAAACTCTAGTTCAGACATCTTGCTTATATCTGTGTTGATTAAGCCCCTAGCTGTCATTTCTTTCTGTTCTTCCTTTGGGATGAATTCTTTCATTTTGTCATTTTGGAGGAAGAAAAAAATTAATAAAATAAAAAATTAAAATTAAAAAATTAGAAACAAAACAACCAAATAGAGGAAGCTAGATCATAGTTTGTTCTGCTTGCTGAAAGAAGCTTGATAGAATAGACAAAAAGGGAAAGAAAAGAAAGAAAAGGGAAAAAAAGGTGAGAAAAATTAGAAAATTAAAAGAATTATGTAATAAAATAGAGTAAAATGAAATACAGAAAATTAGGTAGAATAAAAAATTTAAAACAATAAAGTAAAAAAGATTTTATAAAAATGGAAAAAAAAGAAAAAGAAAAGAAGAATAGATTTTTCTCTTTCTGTATCCAGGAGAAGGAAAAGAAAAGAAACAGAAAACCAACAAAACCAAGTTAAACAAAAACAGAAGCAAAAAAAAAAAAAAAAAAAAAAAATTAAATAAATCAACCAGGAAACAGAATGAAACCCAAATGAAGTTATATCCAGTTTTCCCTAGAATTGAAACTATGAAGTCCTCTATAGTCTGTAAACTATGCAGGTGGAGGGACTTGTCCTGGTCTTCCAGGGGTGTGCTTGGAGGGCACAGTTGGGTGGGGCTTGGTGTAGTGGCCCCGTTCCCCACAAGGTGGCACTGCTTAGCTTACTGGGGTGGATCAGTGTGGTGAGTTTATGGGTGCGCGGGAGAGGTGGAAATGGTCTCACCCAGCTCCCTAGTCTCTGTCACAGGAACTTTGCGCTCTCGCCTACCCACGATCAAGCACCCGTCCTTTGTGTCAAGCTTCTGTCCATGTCCAAACTGTCAGCCTGCCAGGCGGCACCTCCCTCCAGAGTTTTATCTCAGATTGGGTTGTGTTTCAAAACCTCACACTTCAGAGACCCCTGTGGCTTAGTCCTGTCCTGACTCCCTGAGGGAGGGTCCGGGGAGCAATGGCCAAGTGCTGGCTTGCCTCTGAAAAGGTTTGTGTGATCGTGCAGTGGCAGAGGTTCAGAGATTTTGGCAAATCACAACACACAGCCGGCACTTGGTTTCACCACACTCTGGTGTCTTTGTCCCAATATGTTTGTCAGCAAACACGGCTGCTCTCCAGGGTCTGCTGGGACCTTTGCCTGTGGGGAGGCTGTATGATCTCTACCAAATGCTCTCCAAACAGGGGAACCACTTCTTCCTATGTGGCACATGGACCCTTCACATCCTGTTGCCTGCTCCTGGGGATTAGTCCTGCTTCCTCACGAGAGCACTTCCAGGCACTGAGCTCTGAAACTTGAGACTCTGCATTTCACGGTTTATAGAATCCTGGTGGTATTGAAACCCTCGCCTTTCTTCCCATCAATAGTTTTGAAGAACAGATTTCTTGTTCATTTCCCCATGAGCATTTTTCACTCTTTCTCTCCAGCTACTATAGGTGAAGCGTTTTTCCTGCACTCTTCCCCTTTCTCTGTCCTCCCTCTCCCCCTTTGTCTGTCCTCTCTCTGCAAAAACAGCTCCCTACCCTCCATGGCTTTTCTCTCCCCAAGAAGTGAGAGTTTTAGAAAGTTGTATGTGTGGTTATATTTGTCTAAGATTCATGCTTTTGTTCATCAAGGAATATTTGTTCAGCATCTTCTATGTGCTAGGCATTATCCTAGGTTTGGGGACGTTAGAAATGGATAAGACAGGTCCCTGTTCTCATGATTGTCATTGGAAGAGGAGGAAAGGCTAGACAGAGTAAATTCAAAGAAAATATAATTTCTGATATTATTGACTGCTGTGAAGAGAATTAAATAGGGTCTTGTGTATTAAGAGCCTAAGTTAGGATGCTTTAGTCTGCACATAACAGAAACTGTACTTAAACTGGTTTAAATAGTAAGGAAATCTCTTCTTTCATAACTGGAAAGTAGGCTGGACACCAGGCATGGTCAGATCTGCAGCTGAAAGATTTCATGAAGGATCTGCTTTCTTCTGTCTCTCTGTCTGCTAGCCTCAGTAAAAATTTTATACCAAGGTTGCTGCCCCTCATGAATGCAAGATGCCTATCAGAGTGAACCCAACATCTCAAGGAAAGAGAGGGATTGCTTTTTCTTTTTTTCTCCCCTTTAGGGTCTAGTAGAACTTTCCCAGAAGTTACTCAAACTAGACCAAAACTGGCAGGGGAATGCAGTTACCATGTTTGCCTCTTATTATTGGTAGAATTGGGGAGTTATGCACCATGACCATCATAGGGAATGACTGGCAGGGGCATCCAGGACAGGTTGCCAGAATGAAAATACCTGTGTGTCAATAGCTTCTTTGTAACCCAGGACTAATGGCAAATACATGATTAGAATAATGATTAGAATATATGTGAACTTGAAAGTAATGGAATAAAATTTATTTATTAAATGTAGCTATAAATTTGTCATTCACTTCTTAAGGTTTCAGCAGAGTAAAGATTCTTTGTTTTTATGTTTTTTTTTTCCAAATATTTTTATATGCTGAACAGTAACTGAAGTTAGAATCATAGGATTTTTGTATTGAAACAGATCTTAGGGTTTGCCGTCTCAACCTATTCACTTTTTAGAACTTTAGAATGGATAAATAAAGTTACCAGTTTGTGCTGGTTTTCTGGAGTCTTAATTAAAGGTCCTTGAGATGGAAATGTTCCTATTCAGAGATATGTCCATAAACTTTTACAATTTGGAGGACTTCATTTTTTTCTCAAAGAAAGTAGAGATGAGGGGCATGTGGGTGGCTCAGCAGATTAAGCATCCCTCTACAGCTCATGTCATGATCTCAGCAGTCCATGGGTTCAAGCCTACATTGGGCTCTGTGCTGACAGCTCAAAACCTGGAGCTTGCTTCAGATTCTGTGTCTCTCTCTCTGTCTCTCTCTCTGCCCCTCCCCCACTCAAGCTCCATCTCTCTGTCTTTCAAAAATAAATAAACAATAAAAAAATCAAAAGAAAAAAGTAGAGATGGTGCAGTGTTCACTAGTGAAGGGCTTAGCTTGGCCTGGGATGTATAGTGGATATTCAATGAATATTGACTGAAATCCTTCATAGCTAGAATACCCATGCTTGAGATTAATTCACATGTTAATTATGTTGAGTAAAGATCCTACATTTTAAATTGTTACACTTTACTTTTTATTTTTTTAGTCATTCATTTATCCAACCAGAATTTATTGGGTATCTACAATAGGTCAGTCATTGTGGGATACAGAGACAAGATGAGAAAGACATCTCACTCTCAGGGAGTTCAAGATCTAGGTGGGGAGAGCTAGGTATAGCATAACAGAGTGCATTTGCAGTAGGTACCCAAGTGTACCCAGGTTGGGAGCCTAACCCAGCCTTGGCTCATTAACAGGTAAGCCTATTTGCAGAGGGTCCAGCTGAATCTTGAAGAATGGAGATTAGCCTGGTAAATGGAAGCATGGGGAGAGAAAGAGAAAACTCAACAAAGGCATTAGAGCAGGATATTGTTCGCTGTATGTGAACTATGGGAAGTTCTTTCCTGATACATTTTAAGGCTAGAAGTGGGAGAGGGAGAGAGGAAGCTGGATAGCTAAGCAGGGATGGGATGTGGAAGGGGCTCACACTCCTGGACTAAGAGCAGCTCATGGCTTTTGAGTGCCATGTTTAGATCTGTGGAGTCCTCCTGGGGGTTGGGAAACAATTAGGAAGTTGCTGTGGTGGTGTTAGCAGGGACCCTGGTGACATAGTGGTGGAAGGGATGAGGGGGGGTGTATTTGATTTGAGATCTCCCTGAGCTTAATTCTGCAGGTTTTAGTGAATGATGGCATGGGTGGGTAAGGAAGAGGGGAGAGTCAAAAGTGACTCTCAGAATTTTAGTGATGATGTCTGTGTGGATATCCACATAGAGCTTCAGAGGTGTACATGATCGAAATACAGAAGCATAACACTCTAATTTGGAGAGAGACTCTGTGAAGTTAAAAACGACACCAGGTAAACTCTGTACAGTATCATTGGATATTTTTTAATTATTCTATTTTATTAAAAAACTTTTTTAATGTTTATTTATTTATGAGAGAGAGACAGAGCATGAGTGGGGAGGGACAGAGAGAGCTGGAAACACAGAATCCAAAGCAGGATCCAGGCTCTGAGCTGTCAGCCCAGAGCCCGACACAGGGCTTGAACCCATGAGCTGTGAGATCATGACCTGAGTCAAAGTCGGATGTTTAACCAACTGAGCCACCCAGGCACCCCTATTTCTTTAATTTTTAAATGTTTATTCATTTATTTTGAGAGAGGGAGGGAGAGAGGGAGGGAGGGGCAGTGAGAGAGGGAAAGAGAATCCCAAGTAGACTCTGCACTGTCAGCATGAAGTCCTACACAGGGTTCAATCCCACAAACCACAAGACCATGACCTGAGCTAAAATCAAGAATTGGACACCTGACTACATTGGATATGTTTTTTTAGTGCCTTGTCAAAAGTAAATGTCACAAACCATACTACTTAAAGGTTTTCTCTATAAACAGCAAAGAGCAGTAACTCAGGTGGTATATAAAAACTAGAATTAGATCTAAATCTACTTTTTAAAAAAAATTTTTTTTTTAACGTTTATTTATTTTTGAGACAGAGAGAGACAGAGCATGAACGGGGGAGGGTCAGAGAGAGAGGGAGACACAGAATCTGAAACAGGCTCCAGGCTCTGAGCTGTCAGCACAGAGCCCGATGCGGGGCTCGAACTCATGGACCGCAAGATCATGACCTGAGCCGAAGTCGGACACCCAACCGACTGAGCCACCCAGGCGCCCCGATCTAAATCTACTTTTACTCTAAATCTAAAGCTTTTACAACTGTCTTTAGTATGTCTTTAGTATTAATTCTCAGTATTTACTGGAATTCTTAAGCTATTAATGCAATCTGTGACAAGCTATTTGTTTTGATACTCTTTCACAGGTTAACATGAAACAAAGATTAAAACATTTCTAAAGCAGCGTATGATAGAGATTGAATTTGTTGGAAGCAGATGCAGTTTTCTGGGGAAAGAATTCATATTAAAAATGATCCTTGGAATGTATGAATTAGCAAAGTATGTCTTCTAGTAATACTTTAGAAATGATGATATTAAAAATTGCTTGGCAGTCATATATATATAAATTAAAGTCAGACGTGTTTGTGTCTAAGCTAAGTCATGCCTAAGTCCTAAGAGGTGAATTCAGTCCTTGAGAACTAAGTGCATGGTTTTATATTCGTGTGGCCCCAGGCCCTGTGGGGTTTTATGCATCGCTTGAGCCTTATAGATGAATTAGGTGTGGCTTTTGTCTAAAGTCCAAGTGAGAATTACCCAAGTGTCTTTACTTTTGGCACCAAAGAACTTCCAGATAATACAAATCCCATCTGTCTACAAGATCCAGGGAGAGTAGGATAGAGGAACGTGCCTTATATGCAGATGAAGAATTATATTTCTGTATTTCTCAGCCCTTCTTTTTTCCTCCCTTTTTTTAGAGGGAAAAACGTGCTTAGGCAGCAGACTCGTAACCCAATCCCTGTTTTCTGCTGTATAGGCATATATACCTCTTTCTCATTAACCAGCTCCCTTCCCTTATAATACAGATGGATGTTTCCTCCCCTGGGAAGTGGCAGGATAGTTTTGAGATATTTTAGCTCTTAGGAAAACAGCTTCTTTCTGAGATCTTGTCAGAAATAATCTCCAGGGAAGCACAGTTAAATGTAGTTTATTTAATGATGCAGTTAAATGTACATCATTATTATTTCTTTCCTCCCAGGGTTTGTGTTTATGAAGGAATTTGGTGTAATTATTGATTCCCATAGGCTTTTCTGATAGCTTATGGTCGCTGGCAGTGTACTGTGTCTAAAAAAGAAATGAACTTTCAAGAAATCCTGAGGCTTAATTATGTTGTTTTTCTAACAGGAGATGCTGGATTAAGGTGAAGGTGAGGGGTGGCAGCATCGTTTTCATGCTTCTTTAATCTTTGAAGCCTCGTGAATTCTAGAACCAAACCTTTTCTTTAAGGTGTCTTATAGCACTCATCATAATTTTTAAACTGCCTCTGTCATTTTTTTTTTCTGCCCTTGTCGTTTTTGATTGAAGTTTCTTTTTCCTCCATTCGAAAGTTTGTGTTTCCCTATGTCTTGGGTCGTTTTCTCTTGTCCACACATGTTTGCTCAAACCTGCTGCTTTCTCTCCCTACATTCCCTTCTCTTTTCTGCTTTCCTGTTTCTTTCCACACGAGAGGATCTTATTTATGATACTTGAATGCTTAATTAGTTCAGTGAGTAAAAGAGAGAGGTTGTATAGCACTTTCTAGCAGGCAGTGACGTAGAAGAATGTCTGGCTTTAGTAATAAATGTTGGTATGGAAATGACTTACCATTTGTGGGCAAAGTTACTGCAGATGACAAACCAGATGAGAACTTGGGCTAGAAGATCCCTATAACAAGCCCTTGCCATTGACTAACTTTTTTATGATCCCTCTTTTGTCTTGTCTTCCCTCAGCATCTTCTGTAATGTGTGTTCTACTTGTTTCCTGCATGAAGGTTGTGTCATCCCCCAGGGCAGAGCCTCTGTGTCCAGGCCACTCATGCCCATGACCAGCACTGCTGTGCTTGTTGAATGAATGCTGCTAGGCCAGTGAGTCCTTTTTAGCAAGTACTGGTTGCTGTTAGCCAAAAGGGGTAACATTGTGACTCTTCTAGTCATGAGTGGAAATCCAAAAAGAAAACAAGATGCTCAGAAGCATGGATCAGAGGCACCTGGGTGCCTCAGTCTGTTGAACTTCTGCCTCTTGATTTTGGTTCAGGTCATGATCCTGGGGTCATGGGATTGAGCCCTGTGTCAGCAGAGCCTGCTTGGGATTCTCTCTTTCTCTCCTTCTGCCCCTCTGCTCCTCTCTCCTCTCTCTCTCTCTCTCTTACAAAAAAAAAAAAAAAAAAAAAGCACGGACCAGAAAAACCATGGAAAGCATCAGATACTGAACTTACAATGTCACAGGTATTATAGTTGGACACGTGGCACATTCAGTGTGGTGATGTGATTTTCAGGTGTAAGTGGGTAATGAAAGTACATATTATGGTTTGCTCAGGTAAGCTTTCAGGGGAGGTGATGAAATGTTGCAGGTCTGCAAGAAGCGGCGGATTGTGTTGCCTCCAAAATACAATGAGTGGCAAGAAAATGGATGAATCTGTCTTGGCATTGGTATTTTCACAGAGTGTCTTGCTGTAGCGTTACTTTCACTCTTTTGTGTTTTAGGTGAGATGAGTGAGAGCCGAGCAAAGAGAGTTCGAATAAAAGAGGTAGATGGCTGGACCCTGAGGATGCTAATTGATTATGTTTACACTGCAGAAATTCAGGTTACAGAAGAAAATGTACAGGTAAGAATAAACACCCCATACCATTTAGCTCTTTGTATATGCCAGATTTTTAAGTGAAAAGAGCATACCCACAGTATACTTTTTGTACCAAAGTAATAGAATTCATTGTTAAAACTGAATTTCCAGGAGACATTTGGAATGATTATATCTTTTGAATAATGTTTCTGATTTCAGTGTCCTTTATAATCTTAAAGTTGTAATCTTTTAGTTCTCTGAGTGATGCTTGTTTGTGAAAATGCTGTCATATTCGTTTGTAACTACTGACTGATGCTGCCTACATTTCTCTGTTCCCTTGAGGTTCAAATCTACAGGGATGTTTTTGACTATCAGCGGTCTTTACTTCTTTTCCTGTTGCAGCATATAAGTGATTCTAGAGCTTAGCTAAAATTTCACATTGCATTTTCTCGCTTTCTGTAAAGAATAAATGTTTTGTAATCTATGATGTAAGTGAATAATACAGGTGCATAAAGCACAGAAAGTGAAGGTCCCTATTTTAAACTGCCCTTCCTTTTTCGCCCACCCCAGCCCACACACATTGATCCACTCTCCTTCCCAGAGGGTAGCTTCTGTTACCTGCTTGGTGTGAATTCTTTCAGACCATTTTTTGTGCAGTTTTATATATACATGCATTCACACACATGCACAGTTTTTCTGAAACTTGCTTTTCTCACTGTACAAAGTATCTTGAAGTTCTTTACACATCAATACATGTGGGTCTAACCCGTTCTTTTGAATGGCATCCCATATGTTAATCAGCATATATGATTTTCCTACCTTTATAAAAATACTGCATTGAATGAACATTTTTATATTTACATCCAAAATGTCATATAATAGACTTCTCAAATGTAATTCGTGGATCAAAAGGTACATGCATGTTTTAATTTTTGACAGGCATGCCAAACTGCCATCTGAAAGTTTATATTTATTTACACTCCTTCCAACAGGTAAAGTGTGTCTTGAGGACAACAGAAAAGAGTTAGGACTATTTCTTTTCTTTTTTTTTTAATCTTTATTTATTTTTGAGAGAGAGAGAGAGAGAGAGAGAGAGAGAGACTGTCGGTGCAAGCGGGGGAGGAACAGAGAGAGGGAGACACAGAATCCGAAGCAGGCTCCAGGCTCCGAGCTGTCAGCACAGAGCCCGATGTGGGCCTTGAACTCACGGACCCTGAGATCATGACCTGAGCCAAAGTTGGAGGCCTAACCGACTGAGCCACCCAGGCGCCCCAAATTAGGACTATTTCTTAAGAAGTGGTCTGTAAATTCTACTTACTCGAATAGGAAAGTCTGAGCTCAGTCTTTTAACGCTTTTGTAATTATTTGAAATAGGACGCAAAATATTTGAATTTAGAGACTGAAATCTTTGGATATGAACTTGCTAAGAATGCTCTTATTAAATCTGAAATATCGGCAGTGGTGAGGCCTTCTGGTGGTCTTTCATGGGTGGCCTCATTTGCCTTTGCTTGGCAATCCAGTTCATGACGGAAGGCATTTGAAAAAACCTTGGTTGATATTCAAGTCATGTATAAAGGTGTGAACCACCTGCTAGGTGAACTTTTGTTTTAACTTGGAGGAAAGTGTTTGGTACATGTCAGGAGGTAACTACCACCATATGATCTCACTCTAATTTTTTCTGTATAGTTCTACTGTCTCCTGGATTCTAGGGCATCATTTTTAACAAGAAGTTATCTTGGTTTTCTTTTTCCTCCCTTTTTAAATTCATTTGAGTGCATGGGCCTTACTGTGCCCTATATCTGACCTTCAACAAATGAATTGCTGATTGGTTTCTTTGATTCACATAATATGTGACATGAGGGAAATTTGCAAAAGATGATTTAGGCCTGAGACAATAGACTGTGTGAATTCAGCACTGAATGCTGTTTGTAGTAGTTCTTGCAGTGGAGACATGGGCCTATGCGGAACTGGGAGAACGCCTCGACTCTCGTGTTTCTTTTAATAACTATCACGTTCCAGTCCTGAAATATTAGTCATCGCAGCCTTTCAGAAAACCTCTTGCCATGCTGATTTGCCTTTTGTATATGTGTTCAGCTCCTACAGGAATACGTTCAAAGAGGTGTATTTGGCAGACTTGTTAAATGCTTAATATTCATGTAGTTTTTATTTTGAGGGGAAGGGGGAAGAGAACATAGGGGTACCTTAGTGTGCAAAGCCTTATTTTTGTCCATCGAAAAATACTTATTTTAGAAAAGGCAGTTTGGAAATAAAATTGATTAAAACAAGTTGCCTTTTCCGTAATTTTTCGGTGAAATACAAAGTAAGAGTTTACCTATCAAGATACACCAAACTGCTGTCTCCACTGTTTTTTGTATTTTTGCCTGTCTGTACTTTGTTAGATCTTTCTTATAAGTGCCGTTCACCTTAGGGAAAGGAGTGTTAGGGTGGAGGTATCTGGTGTTCTTATTAATGTTAAGCTAAAGTTTAAAGTGGCGCCAGCTGGACGCCCACCCTGACCCTATCTCTTTTGAGAGAACTGACTGTGGGGATAGAACTTCCTGTAATTCAAAAATTTGTTGTTGTAGGTATATTTTCTCATTACACCTAGAATCAAATCTCTTGTCAGGTCACCTCTCTTTTACCATGTTTCTGTTTTAGTAATAATAAAATACAATTTTAGGATAGCAGGTATCTTAGCCTTTTACTTTGGGATTGCATGTTTTGATGTAGAATCATAGTGCCATAGAGTGTTGGGGTCCAGCTGTCTTAGTTAGTGACCGAATAGGACCATAACCCTGGTTCTCCTGATTCCTAGTTTAGGGTTCCTTCTGTGAGTCTCCTATTACACAAATTTAAAAAATATATAACAGCTATTTGAAGTAAAGGTTGTTAACTTTGAGTCAGAATGAGGAATGGATTAATTTGAAGCATTAACTCCAAAAACAGTATAATCATTAGTGTTATATAAGTAATAGGACTTTAATTCTTGGCTGTTTATGATTTCCCTGATTTTTTGCTGTTGCTGTTGGGTTTTTTTTGGTTAGGTTTTTTAACTTTGGCTTTGAGTTTAGATATTTGCTTTAATTTATGGCAAGGTTGGGGAATAATTTGAGCCAAATGAATTTGTGTATTTTTTTAAAGGAGAAATAAAAGGAGGATATATATCTTACCATGACCATGCTTTTAATTGAACATTTTTTTTGTTGCTGCTACTGAGTAATTTAGATTTAACTTGTGTCTAGAGTTTCCAGTCAAATTTTATAAACTATACATCTGGGAACAGAGAAAATAAAGCCAAGGGCTATTATGAAGTAGTTTTTTAAATTTGGGGCTTATCGTGGATTCCTTTGAGAGTCTGATGAAAAACTATGGACCTTTTCCCAAGTAAAGTACATATAACCATTTATACGCAGAGTTTTGCATATACGCATATACTTTTAGAGAATTCATGTACTTTGTCTTTCTCCCTCCCTCACTCTCCCACTCTTAGGAATACTTGGAAAAAATAATATATATATATATAAAATATAAAAATAAAATATAAAATAATAAATATATAAATATATACATTTATATGAATGAAAGGCTTTTGCGTGAGTTTATTTTCAACTATGTGCTAGGTATTTTCCATAAATCTCATTTGATATTCATCACCTTTTTAGGTAGGTTTTACTCCATTTTGCAATTAAGGAAGCTAAAGAAGGTTAAGTGATTAGTTCATTATCATACAGCAACTGTTAAGTTGTCATGAACTAATAGTTGCTTAGAGAGTTTATAAATAAAAGTACCTTTTAACTCTTCTTCATTCTATGCGTTGGTCAGCATTTTTGGAGACTTCTAAAGCAACTTGAATTTTTAAAAGCCTTTACTTCATTGCTAAATTTGTGGTTTTATATACATTTTGACTTCTCAGCTTTTGGGTATTTGTTTTGGCTTGCTAAAAGTAGCTAAGAATCTTTTTCACTTGATGTAAGTGTGAAAAACAAAGGTACGGATGTTAATAGGCAGTGCCAATGTAAATAAATTCTTATTCCCGAATTAATATTATCAGTGTTCATCTACAAGTTCTGCCTGCATTAGAACTTTTGTCATTTAAGAAGAACTTAAGCATCTCATAATTGTGAATGGATAGGTTTTAAACAGTTCAGGAAACTTCTATGTTTTGCATGAATTGAAATTGAAATAGAAAATCCAATCCTTTTAGAAAAGGAACAGAATTTAAATGAGAGTTTTTCAAGAGACATTTAAAATTAGTTTTTGGCGACAAACACACCAAAGTATTTTACACAATCTCAGTACAGTAGAAAATTCGACATAGTGTGTCCATTTTGCTGGTGGTGTAGGGCAGGTTTTTTTTGTTTGTTTCAGACTAGAAGTGCTGACAGAATGTTGTTCTATAGCGTTTTACCAGCCGGTCCTAAAAAGAAGACCTCGCAGAGAGGGGCATTCACAGTAGGAGACCTGTTGATGTGGTTGACTGCTTGATCAACAAAATATTGTTAAAGTGGAGAAATCATCAAACAAGGATACATGTATACCCCAGATATTTTAACCTAAAATATGCAACTGTACAATCGTATGGCAATCTTTTGTTGTAAAACTTAGTATGGTCAGCTGCTTAGAGAGCCATATGTGTTTTTACACATATGACATCATAATGATGGATCAACTCTAATTTTACAGTTTTTAAAAAAGTTCAGCAAGAGGTCAGACACTTGAAATCTCAGTGCAAAGTCATCTTTCAGTTACACAATTTCTCTTTCCTTCCCCCATGTATAATTTGAGAAGCCTTTTTTTTTTTTTTTTTGCAGTAACATGTTGATCAAGTCATTCTAAAGCAGTCAACTTAGTTTTTGTAGAAACAGCTCTCCTTTTACACTTACAGTTCATTGGATTATTTGTGTTTATTTAAATTATGTAATATCATGGGGAGTCTAGGTGGCTCAGTCTGTTAAGTGTCAGAGTTTGGCTCAGGTCATGATCTCATGGCTCATGGGTTCGAGCCCAGCATCGGGTTCTGTGCTGTCAGCTCAAGCCTGGAGCCTGCTTCAGATACTGTGTCTTCTTTCTCTGTCCCTCTCCTGCTTGGCGCTCCGTCTCTATTGGTCTCTCAAAAATAAACATTAAAAAAATGATTTCTTCTGACAGAGACTGTAACTATACACTTGGTTATGTTTTAACCTTAATTATAGTCACATTCCAGATCTGCTTTTTAGTTCTCTTGATTGAATGACCACTTTCCATTCTTAGCCACACAATTAGAAGTTGCCTAAGTACCAAAGCAGTTCAGTAGAATGCTTATCTTGAGATGAACAAAACATCTATTGAGCAGTTTTGTAAGTGTTTTTAGTTTAATAAATCATTAAAATTAAGTATATAATACTACATATTCAAATTATTACTGAATAACTCAGAAAATAATATGCAGCCCCCTTGGACTTGCTCCCTGCTAGAAAACTTTCATGTGCTAGTGGACTCTGGCTAATTATTGTATGAGAATTCAGAGTTCAAATCTTGAATTTAACCACTGACTTCAGGAATGGCCTTGAGGAAAACATTAACCTTTCTGCTTTTCAGCTATTATAAATAAGGCTGATACTACTTTGACATCTCACAGAAATGCTATAAAATATACCAGTTAAAGCTTATAAAAATATTGAAGTGCTCTATAAATGTTGAGCAGAAATAAGAAATGAGGCAGCAATAAAAAGTCTTGAGACCACGAGGAAGAAGAACCCACTGAGATTGTTTGGGATCATTGGGTTAAAGAAAATGGCTCGTGTAACCTTACCCTCATTTTTTATATTCTGAATCAGGAAATATATTTGTGACCAAAAAAAAAAAAAAAAAAATCTTAATTTGCTATAGATTTCTCTCCACCCGACAAGACTTGTTTATTTGGTTAGTGTGGAGGCAGCACTCTGGGGTGATTGCAGTATAATTTGTAACACCCTTTTTTATTGGTTTGACATGCAGTGGCTCAAAGAAAAGTGATATTTTTCCTAGCAGAGTTTATGGAAGCCTTATTGTTTTTTCCACCCATGTTCTCTTTTTCTTATGAGATAGAAAGGAAGTTCTTTGCGACTAAAAGAGTTTGGCAGATGATGTGCTTAGAAAACACATGTTAAAAGGTAAAAAACAAAACAAAACAAACCCCCCCCCCAAAAAAAAAAAAACCCAAACATAAAAATGTATTGAATCAAACTTTGAGGATTAGTGGTTGTTTATGGGATAACAATGGGAAATCCTATCACTGAAATGAATTTGTCTGACATCCTAATACCCAGAAAACTCTTAACCTAGTATTTTATCACTTTACCAGAATAGTGATAATTTTACTTTATTATTATCCAGAGGCCCCAAGTGGTGAATTTCTTTTATATTAATAATTACTGTAGGGGCATCTGGGTGGCACAGTAGGTTAAGCATCTGACTCCTGATTTCTGCTCAGGTCATGATCTCACAGTTCGTGAGATCAACCCCTTTTTGGGCTCTGGGTTGACAGTGTGGAGCCTGCTTGGACTTCTTTTTCCTTCTCTCTGCCTTCAACTTGCTCATGTATGTGCGCTCTCTCTCTCTCTCTCTCTGTCTCTTTCTCTCAAAATAAAATAAACTTAAAAAAATAATTACGAGACAATTTAAATTTATTTACAATTGAATTTTGATGTTAATTGTACTTTATTATATTTTAAGTCTGAACTTGGTAATCCTTATAATTTTAATGAAAATGCTTGACCAGCTAGAATATCTGTTCTTCAGTCATGCCAGCTAAATTATGTTTTACTCTGTACAAGTTAAGAGTATAGAATAAATGAAAGCTTATTATTTAAAATTTAGTATAGAAGAAGCCATTGGAGTTCAGCTAGTTTGAGAAAAATCTAGAAGCTTTATCATAAGAACATGTTATAAAACTAGATAGACATCAAACTTAAAATGTTTTTTAAGTATTTGTTGAGAGAAAAGCTACGTACTCCAGAAATATTAATAATTAAGGTACTTGTGGTTTTATGTTATTGAAATATATAATCTTTGAAGATGTCCATGGTTGAATCATCTTGTGAGTCATATTTTAATTAGCTTCATGGGGTGTATAGGAAGAATTTATCTTGATGAGCAAAAAATGACTCCATCCTGTTTATGACCTAGCATCTTATAGCAGTGTTCTAATTTGAGCAGGGGAAAAAAGTTAGAAAAGTTAGATATATATCAAAGTCCTTATTAGGTGGATTTTTTTCTTGATCTTTGACCTTTATATCACGTTGTTTAGGTTTGGAGCCTGCATTGAGCATAGTACATCTGTGCCAGGTTGTTGCCAGTGTTCAGGGTCCCTTTCTTCAAACCATTTTAGGTGGTGAGAGCCTAGAGTGGTTGAATTATCTATGGTTCTGGCATATTTGGTTTGAAATAAGCCAAAGGTTTTGTAAATCCTAGCATTATTGACATACAGCTTTAAAAAGTACTACCTTTTGGACCTCGAAGTCTTAATTCCAATGTCACATTAGAATTAATATGCTTCTGATCATCTGGTGTACATGTGTACATGTGTCTTTTCCCAGGATATGTAATTTATGAAAACTTTATTTTTTTGTGAAAATAGAAGATAGCTGTATCACTAACATGTATTCAAAAGCTATTGTTTTAAATTAACTTTACAAATACTAGTATAGAGATTTGGTCATGTAAATACATTTTAATATGTTTTTATTTTCTTATTTGGGATTCTAGCAGAGAGGATTATTATTTTCCATTTAAAAATTTTGTTTCATAATTTATAAATGCCTTTCACTGACTTCTGGTTAATCTTTGTGTGGGCTTAAAGCACTCATTTTTTTTTTTTCCTAGTGGGCTATTGTTCGTACATCATGCATCTTAACTGTTCAGTTTGCTAAGTTTTAGCAAATGCATACACCCAAATCAGGATATTAAACCTTTGTAATTTCAAGCTTCTTTCTAATAAATTTCTTACCCCTGACTCCAGGCAACCATTGATAAGATTTCTAAGTTTTGCCTGTTATTGAACTTAATATAAATAGAATCACACAGAATGTATTCTTTTGAGGCTGACTTCTTTGGCACAACATAATACTTGTGAGATTTATCTGTGTTGCTGCAAGTTTCAGTAGTTAGTTCCTTTTTATAAATACTGAGTGTTCCATTGTATGGGTTTATTGCGGTTTGGGGGGGGTGATAATGGACCTGTATTTAACGTTTTGGATTGTCTTGGAGCGCTTGGGTGGCTCAGTCAGTGGAGCGTCTGACTTCAGCTCAGGTCATGATCTCGTGTTCTGTGGGTTCAAGCCCCACATAGGGCTCCGTGCTGACAGCTCAGAGCCTGGAGCCTGCTTTGGATCCTGTGTCTCCCTCTCTCTGGGCCCCTCCCCTGCTCACTCGCATGCGTGCACTCTCTCTTTCTCTCTCAAAAATAAATAAACATTAAAAAAATTAAATTTTTGGGCTGTTATGAATAGGATTTAAGGCACTTTGATAAAGAACGTTGAGAAATACATAGTCTATAATTAAGCTGTAGTTAGGGTCAGGGAGAGGCTAATCAGATAGATAAAGTTATTAAATTGTCTATTAAATGTGATTTTTTTTTTGCTTGACATGTGCTTTCTTATCATATATTTTCTCACTTTTTATTCTCCAGCAATAATTTTATCCTGTGATCTCTCTTTCATGTCAAGCCTAGGCTTTGACAGTTTGGGAGATGATAGTATATGAATATTGATTACAGACATGGTTGGAAAGAGAGAATATAAAATAATTTTTGGTGAAAAATGACATGCAACAGAAAAAGTCATTTGTCTAAAGAGGAAGAGTGTGTTATGGATGTGCGTGTTTGTGTGCATACATGCATGGGTGTCTATGTGGTTTAAGTGTTATATTTGTGAAAACAAACAAACAAAAATCTTCAAAAAGTATTATCAGTCTCTTTGTTCTTAAAAAAATTCCACTGGAATAGACTTGTTAATCTGCAGGGGTGGAGAGGCTCTGAATAATAGAAATCAATTTAGAAAGAAGATGGAAAAGGAGCGGGCAAAGACAGAAAGGTGAGAGGGAGAGGGGAAGAGGGGAAAGACCAAGAGGGAGGAGAGGAAGAGGGAGTTGTGTATAATAAAGCAACATAGTACCCTGGAGAGTGATTTGGATTACTTTCCCTGGTCTAAGGAATGACTGCCACAGAAAGACAGTGAAGATAACTTATTGGGACAGTTTGGCATTTCTCATGCACAGTTGTAAATACATCCATGCAGCACCTTTGAAAAGCCGGAAGTGTCACTAGTCCCTCGTACTAAGACTCATCACCTTTATTGATAACATTGGCCCCTTAAACTTGCTTGCTTTTATTTGTTTCTTTAAAAAATATTTTTGAAGCCTGCTGACGGGACTTTTTGGTCCCTGTGTTCTTCTTTAGACAGTGCATTGATGCCTCAGTCTCACCACCAGTTTAAATTCTGTTTTTGGAAGGTGGATGTGGAATCACTGACAGTCTGTTGGTCTGTTCTTTGGTTATTCATGAAATTCTGAGGTTGTGGAAAGGAAGAATCCTGGAGAATCCAGGGGAGATACAGGGGAAATTTTGATCTATAATAGGAGTAAAATGCATGATCAGTTAGTCAAGAGACTAGTACTCATGTTTTTTTATTTGTAGTGATTTTGGAGAGGAAGGACTAAAGGAGAGGAAATTAAAGTGGATTAATTCTGATAAATGGTAGTGGAAATAGAATAAAATATTCATTGAGGAAGAAGGGGCTGCCTACCTCCCCTGTTCCAGCCACTTTGCTAAAGTACTAATCTCATTTAGTTTTTACAACATCTTGGATACAGAATTGTTTTTTACAGCTTAGAGAATTGCAGCTCAGAAGGGTTAAGTGGTTTTCTTGGCTCACACAGCTAGCACTCAAGACCAGAGTTCTCTGCCTCTTGAGCCTGTGGTATGGTTTTCATTCTCCATTCTTTTCATGCTAACTCTATTCTGCCCCTGAGGCTTTATAGGAATTTAGTGACAGATGGGGATTAAAATCTATAGCTCTTGAGTCCTCCAGTGCCTCTAGACTTTATTTTTATTAAAAAAAATTTTTGTTTGTGTATTTATTTATTTTGAGGGAGAGAGAGAAAGCAAAAGAACAAGGGAGGGGCAGAGAGAGAGGGAGAGAGAGAATCCCAGGCAGGCTCTGCGCTATCAGCACAGAGCCCGATGCAGGACTCAAACTCACGAACTGTGAGAGCACAACCTGAGCCAAAAACAAGAGTTAGATGCTTAACCGACCAAGTCACCCACGTGCCCCTAGACTGTAGACTTTGAGATCCAAAGACCACTTTGAAGGGCTGGAGTGCTGGGATGATGGAAATTACACATGCCCTTACTAAATGGAAGCACTACCTATTAGAATCCAAGCTTTAGGATGGCTGGTATATTTGTACATTCTGTTCACTGCCATTGCCCTAGAACCTACACTAGTGATTAGACCCTAGACTATGTGTTCAATAAGTATTTCTTAGGTGAGTAATCAGGAACTGCCCATAGGATAGGCATGTTTGATGAATAGAAGTTGAGCCCGGCAGGAGGTCCTTGCAGAACAAGAGGAGAAGGGAGCCTGGGAACAAGGCTTTATTTTCTGGGCTGGCACCCAGGGGCAGCATTTCAGCCTCCAGGAGAACTGCTCCATGCACAGTGAAGTAGGGCCACATTGCTGATGCCCACTAGGAGAGGGTCCTGGTTACAGGAAGGTGAGCTGGGACTTTGTCCAGGAAACAAAGCATCAAAGTACCCAGTGTCACATTAGCACTGACATGAAGTCGACCAGGTTGTGCTGCTTGTTAGTTAGAGCCCCCACGTTCTCTCTGATTAGAGACAGGATTGGATCCAGATCCAGTGCTGCCAGCTATAGAACTGACAGATGCGAGGGCAGGGAGCCAATCTGTTGTTAAAAAGACCAGTGCGCCACTGTCTCTACGTCCATTATGTGTTAGAAAAAATAAGTCGTGTGGAAATGTTCTGTTGTTTGTTTTTTCTCTGTCAACGTTGTTTTGCTAATCAAGTTCCTTGACATCAAAGGAACTTGATGTCTATTAAGTTTTTCTAATATGAGTATAGGTTAGAGCAGTGTGTCAATCCAATTTTATAATATTGTATGTTATTGCAAATATTTTAGAAATATTAGTTTTTTAAAACCATTAGTCTTCATTGTCATTGATTATAATGTTTCATCATGTGGTTTAACATAATGCACTTAATTGTTGCCATATTGTTAAATCCATAGTTGTTTCTGGTTTTTCCCCCAGGAACTCTTATAAATAATGCTAAAGTAAAATTTATGGATTTAGTCTGTTCCAATTTTTGAACTATTTTCTCAGGGTAGATTTTTAGGAACGTACTTCCAGCATCAAATGCTTTAAACTTTTATATTTTTTGGTACCTTTGATGAATACTGCCTATTTCCTTTCTTTAAAAAATTTTTTTAAATGTTTATTTGTATTTGAGAGAGAGAGAGAGAGAGAGAGAGAGAGAGAGAGAGAGAGAAGCAGTGCACAAGTGGGAGAGGGGCAGAAAGAGACCGAGACAAAATCGGAAGCAGGTTCCAGGCTCTGAGCTGTTAGCACAGAGCCTGACATGGGGCTTGAACCCACAGGCCGTGAGTTTATGACCTGAGCTGAAGGCGGACACTCAACTGACTGAGCCACCTAGGCGCCCCTTGTCTATTTCTCTTCTAAGAGAGTTGACTAGTTTACAGTGAAGGCAAAAATGTGATAGGGGCCAAGGCTTACCGTACCTTGACCTGAATATATGTTGTTAAAAGTAGCAATAGTTACAAAATGAGGTCTCATTATTTTAATTTATATTTACTTAATAACTAGTGGGATATCAAACATATTTCCCGTTTTCTTTTTTAAAAATATTTATTTTGGGGAGAGCACAAGCGGGGGAGGGGCAAAGACTGGGGAACAGAGGATCCAAAGTGGACTCTGTGCTGACAGCAGCGAGCCCAGTGTGGAGCTCAAACTCACGAACTGCAAGATCATGACCTGAGCTGTAGTCGGATGTTCATCCAACTGAGCCACCCACGTAGGTGCCCCTGTATTTCCCTTTTTCACATGCTGTGTTTGTTCTTTTCCAAAGTGTCCTGGATTGTATCTTTTACTTTGGGGATATTTGCTCAAAAAAGAAAGCAACCCTATGCTCTTTGGAAATGATCTGTCATAGAACATCATCTTGTGAGGGAGAAAGGAAATCCTGGCATTCTCTTGTCATGGGATTGGATGTTGGATTCAATTTGAGAAGCAATGCCTTGAATTGGAGCTAATGCTCTACTCTACCATGTGTCAGGCACTGTGTTGAATGGTAGGCCATCTTATTTAATTTTTTTCAACAACTCTACAAGGTAGGTGCTGTCTTTGTTATACATTTGAGCCACTGTTGAATAAGTTAGAAATTTTAGAGAAAACTTAGGTTAAAAAGAATGGAAAAAGCAGTTGTTAAAAGGGAAGTATAGGATAGGTGGTTTTCAGCCTGTGGGAAAGCCACATTGCCCATATATTCCCTCTTTCCATACTTCTTTTGCCTTTTCGCTTCATTTATTATACCATTGGAAATGACCTCAGTTACAGATGTATTCTGCTTAAGAGTTAGCATCTCTTGAAACATTAAATATCCCTGGAAGGGATTTGTCCTGGAAGGTGATGCATTATTAGCAATTAGTATGAATTAATAATAAGACGGCTTTCATTTTGACTCTGCTGGCAGTAGCTATCCCGAGGGATGGAGCTTGGGGTGTGGGGTGTTGGGAGGAGAGAGGTGAGGTCAGTATAGTTACGGGATGAAACACTTAGCAGTCAGGAAAGACAGATCTGTGTGGAGAACCATAGCTGGGTGCACAGAGCAGAGGCTGACTCCTGGTGGCCAAGGTTTAGGGCTTTGAGTTGTAAAAGTGTGAATGAGGTGGCAGGATGTCAAGGGCGCACACTTCCTATTTCAAAATTCTGCCCCCAGCCAGGCCTGCACCCCAGAAAGAGGAAGGAAACTTTCTTTCTCCTTCTTTCCTGCACCCAGTGCCCCATAGGGTCACAGCAGTCAAGTAGTAATATTATATTCTTTGATATTGTGATTTATAACTTTTCAATACTGTTTCTATGATTAAATGAGTAGTAAGCAGCCAGTTGAAAAAGTAAACTTGTGAAACATGACTTATTTATAATTTGGAGACTAAATGCAGATTTTGGAAGATATATGCTAATGAAAGTTATAGGTTTTCTTTCGTAGTGAGACTTTTTTGGTCCAACAACATAGAGCTCCTTTAAGTTTGGGGATAATTTCTTCTGTCTCTGCGTGCTCTTTGAACAGCTGTCTCCTTTTTTGTTTCCAGGTCATTCCTGACACACAAGGCCCTTCCTTACTCTGTAGACAAACAGGTGCTTCTCATGTGAATATAAAATGGCTGGGAAATGAACAAAAAACCTGCTTTTTAGCAGTAAACCTACTGTAAAGTTAACAGTGACTGAGCTGTTTCATATTTGCATACTTTCATAGACATCTGGAAATCTTGTCTATGGAGCAGTCAGACCCCTTGGTAGTCTCTTCTAATAAACACACTGCTAATGGCTCAGGATTTAAAAGACTTACTACATAAATTATTTCCCCCTATGGAGTAAGTGCCCGAGCTGAAAATAAATTGCAGATCCTAATAGCCAAGCAGAAGGAGTGTACTTGTCTAAGCGAAACATCTTCTGTATAATTTGGCTTGTCAAACAAAGTGAAGTAGGATGAAAGCATCTTACTTTAAAATGTGCAGCTGGTGTAAGAGTGTCACACGGGTGCTAATTGTTTGTCTCGGGTGTCTTCTCTGTCTAGTGTTCTACTTGTCTTCTCTAATCAGTGGTAGCTTTTCCCCTGCTTCTTTTGTTCATTGCAGAAAATGTTTCCACAGTGTAAAATGCTTAGGCTTTTATTGTCTCCCTATTTTGGAAATCAGCATATCTAGGTGAAAATAATTTTTTTCTATTTGCTGAAGTGGTCGATTTTAAGTTTATTTAATCAGCTGGTCATGTTCTATTACTTCATGTTTTTCCCAGCACTTGGAGATAGCGCTATTCACGTGAACAGGAAGAGTAATGTGTAGAGCCTCCATAACACTCTGCAGAACACTAGTTTGATGATCATAGGCCTTTGAGACTCCTGATACTCAGAATACAGGTCAAACTGAAGCAATGTCTGGCAAGCGGTGGGTGATAATTATTAAATAAATAGCTCCCTTCACCATTGCTATATTGTCTGGAGTTCTAGAGATCCAGAAAGACAGTCTTTTGTTTGTTTCTCCCCGACTTTCTCTTAAATAATATGTGACTATTTAAATGGTACATATTCATTATTGAAAATTTAGGAAATGCAAATAAAAAGAAGTAAATAGAAAGTCTTAACACTACCACTAACCAGAGATGATCCCTGTTAACAATTGCAGTATATTTATATTCCTCTAGTGCCCTTTATGTTGTTGTGTTTGTGTGTTTACAAAGAAGCGGATTGTATTGTATATTTTGTTTAGAAATTATCTTTGTATACTGAATGTATTAGGAATATTTTTCCAGGTCATTAGATATGTGTCTATTGTATGTCTTTTAATATTTACAAAGTATTCAATTTTACTGATAGTACAGAATCTACTTCATCTGTCTCTTGTTATTGGACATTTGAGTTCTTTTCAATTTTTAATAGTATAAACAGCACTATAATTCATACTTATAACTAAGTATATTCACACTTACAGTTTATTCCATGTGCAGTGTAATGGCCTGGGGTTTCCCTGAAAGCAAGATTTCGTACAGTTAGTTTATTTGGAAAGTGATCCAAGAGAGCAACAGTGAATGAATAGGGAATTTGAATTGGAAAGGAGGGAAAACCAATTCAAAGTGTGGTATAGATCTGGTTACAGCTAAAATGTAAGATGTTTGTTCTTACCAGGACCTTCTGAGGAGGCTTATGAAATGTGTCTCAGAAGTATCTGCTTGGGAATAAAGAGGAGAAGCATTTAGCTGTCATCTTTCCTTAGACCATTCTCCATAGGTCAGGGTGGCCCCATAAGCATTACTTCCCCTGTGCTTCCAGATAGCGCAGGTGTGAGTCCCCAGTGCATTCCCTGGCTAGGAAGGCAGAGAGAGCTATGGTAGGAGGTGTGGTGAGGCACAGCGAAGTTACATTTTCACAAAGGTGATCAAAGTCTACTTGGACCTGGTTGCTGCAGTGTTGGCTTGAGCAAGAGTTGGGGCTGAAAGGATTTGCAGTAGGTCACAGATGTCCCATATAGACACAGCCTAGAAATACAGTTTGTATTTCTGGGTTAAAGGACATCCAAATTTGTATCTCTTTTAAAATACAAATACCTATGAGAGTAACACGTTAATTTACATTCAGGTTGATTCGTTTATTATACATCTAGATATTCTTGTAGTGCCTGAGGTTACAATGGAGGTAAACAGATGTGGTCCCAGAGCATATATTCTTTTGCAGAGAGAGAGACAGTAAACATGAGAGCAGATACATAAAATCATTTCTGACATTGGTGAGTGTTACAAAGCAGATGAAATGGTGTGATGCTGTTAGTAGTGACCTGAAAGGGACTGAGAGATCATGGTGAAAACACCAGGGTCTGAGTGGAGAAGCTCCAGGTTGATAGAATAGAACTAAAGGGGAAGCAAGGGAGGAGGCTGCTGGAGGGAGAGGTAAAGGCTGGGCCCCAAGACACACTGCCAGCTTTGTATTTTTTCTTAGGGCTCAACATAATCGAGAGAAATATTTCAGCTTTTGGAGTGTGGCCGTCCCTTTAGTATATATGGGAATAGAATATATGGGAATTAATCACTTTTTGATTCTTAGAATACATCATTAACATTTGTATTATATAACAAATATAATTGCTTTTTCTTTGATGTTTTAGAATATACTTTAGATCATAGAGCACCGTAGGGTTATTTTAATCAATTTCAGGGTTAATACTAGTGTATGGAAAAATGGAACAAGTGGAAATTTCCATTGGGTCATAATGCTATGTGGCTGGAGGTTTATTGTGTCAATATGATTCCATTTCATATAAGAAGCAGCACTATTCAGCTGTACCTTTGCTCTAGGGAGCTCAGAAAAATTAGTTTTAAAGGCACAAATTTATTCTTCAGACCTCTTAATTACAATGCCCAAGATATTTTTGTGACCTAAATAACAAATTAAGAAACCACTTCTTTACATTGCTGGGTGTTACCGACATTTGTTACTAAGAGTAGAGTTTATCCACTCTGTAGAAAATATGCCATGGGACTGTGATAGCCCCAGATTAAAGCACATCCTTCCTTTTAGTGGTATGTAAAAACCGTAAAAATCAGAATGCTATCAGATATTGAAGGATTAATGTGACCTCTCAATTCAGAGTTTTCTAAAGTTAAGTAATTTGTGTGTACTTTCATGATTTTGCTATATTCTATACTGCTGACACTGGTAAATACTTGATGTTTTCTCTACATTGGCTCAGTTCTTGTTTAAATAAATCGTATTTAAAATCGTATTCCTAACTATTGACATCAGAATGTTTATGTGTGCCGTCTAAAAGCGTTACAACTCACTTTGGTTAAATACTGCTCTCAGAGCGGACTCGACCTGTTCCATATGAGGTGTGTGACTTTGGGCAAGTTACCCATCTTCTCCAACCCTCTATATTCACTTGTGTGAAATGGAGGCAATCAGATATTATTGTGTGACAAGTGCTCAGCACAGTGCCTGAGGTAGTAATTACTCAGTAAATGGAAGCAGTTGCAAGAATGGGTTGTTGAAATGATTGTGGTCTTTATTACTCTTGCTGAAAAGAGCAGTATTGGAGATTTAAAAATTGGACAAGCACTTCCATTCTGCACCTACAGATAGGGCCCAAGGTAGTAGAAAGAACAATAGACCAAAGAGTTGGTAAATTTGATTATATTCTCAGCTTTCCACTGACCAGCTGTATGACTTGGTCATGTCTTCCGGCTTCCTCTGGGATTTGATTTCTTTATCAGACAAATTAGAAGGTTTGATTTGATTTGATCTCGAGGCATCTAGCTCACAGGCTGCCAACTGAGTGGTTCTGATTGTGAGAGGTGGTTCATCTGAAATTAGAAGCATTTTTATTTTGTTTTGTTTTTTTGCTGGCTATCTAATACATAAAGTAGGTGTGGCCCTGGCTGCTTTCCTGTTTTCAGCATGAGTGACTGTGGGTCATGTTAGTAAGCCTGGGCTAGTTATTCATTGTTTTTGAAGCTGTACATAATTAATACTTAGGAGCTATTGAAATTTAGTCCTAGTAAAATTATGTCATAAAACTGAGGCAATTTTAAAGGATTTACTGACAACGAAATTATGAGTAAGCTTGTTTTATACATTTGACTAACCTTTAAGGTGTATTTAATACATATTGTTTGCCAAACATGGAACCACTTGACTCATCATTGTCATTTAAAAATTAAAATTATACGTGAATTTCTAGCTACATGGCTTACAATTGGAATAACTTTTCTATTCCTGGTGTATATATTACACAGTTTTATGAATTTCAGTCTCCTGATGAGGTAGATCTGGGCTTGGTAGTGATGAAGTTGCAAGTAATGAAACAAAAATTTTAAAAGCTTGCTGTAGCTGCTTTTTTTAGATGGATATATATATATATATATATACGTGAGGGAGTATATGTATTAGTTAGCATAGTATGAATCAATCACTAATTTTTTTCACTGAAGAATGTATTTTAGAAACTGTCCCATTCATATAGTTTCCTCATTCTTTTGAATGACTGCAGAGTATTCCATTGAATGGATGATATTGTTTAATTGGTCTCCTCACAATGGACATTTAGGCTTTACCCTCACTTTTGCTATTACCCAGAGTAGTGCTCCAAGTGCTCCAAACAATGTCTTGTGCATGTGAGATTTTGTGCATTTATCAGTGTATCTATAGGTTAAATTGCTGGGTTAGAGGATTGTGCATTTGTATTTTTTTCTTTTAATTATTTGAGAGAGAGGGAGAGACGCTGTGAACGGGGGGGTGGGGGGGTGGGGAGGAGAAGAAGAGCGAGAATCTTAAGAGGCTCCACACTGCGTGAAGCCCAGCATGGTGCTCAGACTCATGACTTTGGGATCATGACCTGAGCAGAAGTCGAGAGTCAGCTACTCAACCGACTGAGCCACTCAGGCGCACCCGTGCATTTGTAGTTTTGACTGAAATGGGCAAATTGTTTTTCAAGAACGTTGAAACCAGTATACACTCCTACCACCAGTGCATGAGTGAGCTCATTTCTGCTCAGCCATGTTTTTCCCCCAAAGCTCCTGCCTTTTCTACATTACCAAGCAGTTTGAATACTACTCTACCTCACTGGATTGTCCCTGCGAAAATGCTGATCAGATGGGTGATCATTACTACTTGTGCAAATTTCACAGAGATTGAATCTTACACTGAAGACCACTTTCTTAACTGTATGTGTTCGCTGAATTAAATGGCAGACTCTTAAGCATCTTGGAATGTATTTTATGTTGCTTCAGAGCACAATTATACGCGTGTGGGAAAACCTCCCATTTGCAAATTATCAACAACTAAAGGTTTCCATGGAGATCATTTCTCCTAACATAATGAAACACACTATACATATTATACAAAAGATTTGGCCATAAACAACATTATTTGCACTTTATTTTTCTTAAACTCAGAAGGAAAAGCCCACTAGATACTGTTTGTATGTTTTTAGAGAAAACTATTAGTTGGTACAGTTGCACTAAAACATAAAGTTATTTTCTCAGTCTTTAATTCATGACCATTTGTATGCATGTGGGTTTGAGAGGTAATACTGTGGTTTCTTAAAAAAAAAACAGAGTAGTTTCTGTTATGCAAAGACACAAACATATTCTTTCTTTTCCACATTTAGGACTTATTACATAGATACAGGAAAATTATAAAACATTTCTAGAACTACTGTTTCTTTTCTCTTTTTCCCTTTGGGCTACAGCTTGGCAGATATAAGAGTCAATTCCTGAAGGAACTTAGGTTTTATTTATTTTTTTATGCTAATGTGATCTTTTCTAAAATTGACCATTGTTCTAATAGTTGAGGCTTATTTTTTCTTTTGCCTTTGTAAAAGAGCAGCAGATGTTCAAGAACTTCATTTTTTATGTTTTCCCATTTAATTTGACTTTCAGATGTGATACTTAGCATAGCTTCACACTAATTCACTTACAAGAAAAAAACATTTCCATTATTGACCTATTTGAAAAGTAGTTGTGGTATTGAATATAGTATTTATAGTAAAGATACTGGTTAAATCCCATAGAAAAACCTATAATTAATACAAAATCTCGTGGAGTTACTCAAATAAAAATACAAATTAAAAAGTTAATATTAGGTAATTACCTTTTGTGTTTTCTTTTTTAGCACATATATTACATTTGAGAGAAACTGCTTGTACAGAGACTGTTGAATTTAAAACTGCTCTGTCCTCTTAAGGAAAGCAGCTTGTGCTCTTCAGACAGTGGTGGGAGAACAAAATGAGGCTTTGTTGTGATATGTATTACTTTGGGCTCATGCCTTCCCTACAAATCGCTGAAACTCATGACTGCTTGAATTAAGGGGAAAAAACATTTTCACTGAACCGTATAGCACCCCCTAGCATCCTAATAATTTATATTTTTAAAATTCAAAGGTGCATTTGGTTTATGCTTATAAACAGAACCCTTAATCTAATATGATCTTCTATCTCTTATATTCTTATGGCCAGGAAGAGATCCTTGAAAAATACTGTAGAAATTATGGGGGAATGTGGGCATCACCCTTTTGGCAAATGGTTGTTGCATTCCTCTTCTATGGGTGTTTGGGTCTGGATGCAGATAAATTCTGCCTGCATCTGTTGTGCCCTGGGTAGGAGTGGTAAGTAGTGACTGTTCTTTCATCCACCTGCCTAACTGCTTCCTTGGATGTTGCAGGTACTTCTCCCAGCAGCTGGGCTGTTACAGTTACAGGATGTGAAGAAGACTTGCTGTGAATTTTTGGAATCTCAGCTTCACCCTGTCAACTGCTTAGGAATTCGGGCTTTTGCTGATATGCACGCGTGCACAGACCTCCTGAACAAAGCCAACACCTATGCAGGCAAGTAGAGTAGACCTCAGCTGAGTTTGAGACCGGGAGGAATCTGGAACTCTTGAGTTCTGATAAAATTCTGTAGTAATTTCTGGAAAGTTATGTCATGTTTTTGGATCTGAACCTTATAAAAATCCATTTAAAATCTTATAATGTATCACTGCATAATTAAAGCATACTTACAAAATTCTGACCTCAAAAAACTCTATAAATTGGTATTGAGTCTAAAGAATAGAATAGCAGTTTTATGCAAGTATTGAATCTCTATATCTCTTTCTTTCAAACTGTCAAATTAACAGGCATATGAGAAAATATTTGCATATGAAACTAAGTCATTTTATTTCTATGGCTTCTTACACCTTTTTCTTGCACCCAGGAGAACCATCTAGTGGCTTAACCATTTTCAAGGTGATGAAATCTAGTTGCCTTTGGGTAGAGTGGAAAAGTAGATTTGAAATACAGGCAGCTTTCTCCTTAGACAACAGTTCTCAGGACCTCCTGCTGGCGCCCTCCTGTGGCAGAGGGCAGCCCTTTGCCCTTGTCAAGGAAGCCATCACTTCAGTTGCTGTGTAGGGACCCTCTGATCCCCCCATCACTCCAGTCTACGAGGAGAGTTTCTTGTTGTAGCTTTGGATGTAGCTAAAGTACACAAAAGTAACCTCTAATTGATTTTTTCCTCTGAGTTTATAAGCATTTAAAAGTATGTGTATTAAAAGTGATTATTAGGAAGCTTCTAATTTTTTAAATCATCTTTGAGAAGATAAGCCTGATAGAAGTTATAACCCACCATCTCTGTCCTGTATTTGTGAGACCCAATAAAACAGAACCCTAAAACTTCCTTCAGCCTTCAAACGCAAGAGCCCCTTGTCTAAACTGTTCCACTGTGCTTACTCTGATGGGTAAGGGACATCGTGGCACATAGACCTGGGCAAGGTGTGTGTGTGTGTGTGTGTGTGTGTGTGTGTGTGCGTGTGTGTGTGTGCGCGCGCGCACGTGCACGCACGCACAAAGCATTGGAGACGAGTATTCCTAGAATCTCTGTTGCATTTTTTCAAAGAAATAATGGTTAGGTGGTTAGTTGGAAAGAAAAGAAAACCACAGTGCTGCAGAGAAACATAAAAGGTCCAGTAAGTTTGAACTTTATAGATTTCTTAGGGTGACCTGACTGACCTGACTACCCTTTATAAAATTCTTTCAGTGAGAAAATGTGATCTGAATTTCAGAAAGCTTGGAGATGAACTTTTAGCACATAACCCTTCTGTAAGTTGGGGAATGCCTATAATATGTAATGATATTCATGTAATCCTTTTGAGTGGGATGAGGCATTTTAAGAAAAACCAAAGATAAATTTGGATTCAGTGATGTGTTCCAGTGTTCTTCAGCTGTTCTTCAGCTAAATAGAAAAGTTTCCTTCTAAATCTGTAAGATCCATTAACTCTAGACATAATGTGCCTGTTATAAGTGATTTATATTGGGAGAATGAAGGAGGCTTGTGTATTTTTGGATGTTTTTTTTTTTTTTTCTTCTGCAGGAAACAATCACTGTTTAACATATCTTTCTTGGGCAGCTCGTTGTCTCCTATTACTTGATACACATTACTGACTTTTAAGAGGTAGGGAGAGGGGCTGGGGACAGAATGAGTAAAGCAGGATTCATGCAAAAGATGTCCACCCATAATTCACATGATATACTGGAACTCCTAGTTCTTCTCCTGTCAGAACCAACTCATGTACTGTGTGTTTAGGAGATTTTTATGAGATTTAATTGTTTCTTTCTCTTATTTAAAATCTTAAATGTATTATTATAAAGTATAAAATATGAACAATTCTCTACTAGAATTTGAACACTTCTGTATCTTGGTTTGTAGAGTCTTTCTTCATAATTATGCAAAGACATTTTCATGGAGAGTTTATTGTCATTTTCAGCAAAATTATGAAGAAAAATTCCTTTTTTTTCTTTTTTTTTGAAGCTAGACTCCATGCCCAATGTGGGGCTTGAATTCATAACTCTGAGATCAAGAGTTGCATACTCTACCAACTGAGACAGCCAGGCTCCCCTTAATTAATTAGTTAATTAATATTTGAGAGAGAGAGAGAGAGAGAACACAAGCGGGGGAGAAGGAGAGAAAGAGAATCCCAAGCAGGCTCCATGTTCAGTGTGGAGCTCGACGTGAGGCTCATGACCTGAGCTGAAACGAAGAGTCAGATGCTCAACTGACTGAGCCACCCAGGTGCCCCAGTTCTTAGCTTTTAATGTTCTATATTTTAAATCAAAGTCTAGTCTTAAAAGATACACTGTTTTTATACCATGCATTTGAATCTTATATTTGCTTGAGTTTATAAGTAACATTTTACAGCATTTTTTATTATGAAAAACTGTGACACATATAAAAATAGAATAGTATTCATCACTGAACTTTAAATGTTGTAAATTCATGGAAAATCTTGTTCAACTATATATCCCTCTGTTATTAACTATCCCCCCCTCTGTTGTTATTTTTTATGTTATTTTTAATGAAATCTAATGTATATGTAGAAGAGTACAAATGGTAGGTCTACATCTTGATGAATTTTTGCATCTTGTATTATTTGAAGCCATTCTGTCATATTATCTATATATTTCACTCATAATTTTAAAGAAATAAAATTGCATTGACCAACTTCATATAATGAAACTATCTCCATATACTTTGGTATATTAATAACAAGCTTTCTGAATTATGTAATTCAGTAGACTACTAAAAAACAGTTGTTCTTCCTAGTGAAAATATCTGATTGTTGTTTATATCTTAAGCAGATAGGAGGTGGGGAGGTCAGGAGTCCTTGCAGGAAGGTAACTTTTTTTTTCTGTTGTGAACAAATGATAGTTTTTTAGTCCTTCCCTTCTTTCTTTGTACAATTCAAGCACTTTTTGCATCCAGAAAATCTGCCCAAATTCTTCAGTTACTTTCACGTTCAAACAATCCAGCATGTGAAATGATCTGGGCGGGGGGTGCGGTGAAGGGAGACAGTGACAACTGAGAAAGTTAATATGTTACCTTTTCATTTTTCTGCCCTAGATAGTGGGCTAGGTAGGCCTGTGACAGGCCTTTCTAGGAAGGAAAGGAAAGGAAAGGGGAAGGGGAAGGAAGGAAGGAATACAGAGCAATAATAGAAGGGTTCATACAGACATACATACAAGGAAAGAAGAAGGGAGGAGAGAGGGGAGCTGGCAGAGAGGAAGAATGGGAAAGGAAAGGAAAGAAGGCTTGCTTAACCTCAGGGCACTTTCTGATCCAACGTAGCCTGCACTTCAGAGACTGGAGCACTCCTGTCCTTTGAAAACTCACCAGAGATTCTGGACATAAGATCTGCTTTATTCCTTTCTCTTGCAGATTGGAAAAGAGCTCTCTGGTGTTTATTATAGTTAAATTAAATTATACAGGTATAATGAAAGAATTAAGGTGTCCCATGGAAATGTCTTCTATGAACTTGTTATTTTTTCATAATATCACATTTTTGAAGAAAGTAAAAATATGAGAAACCAAGTAGGCAGGATAGAAAGTCTGGGCAGGGAGGGTATAAATCCTTCTATTCATCCTGCTGTACACTCATGGCTTCCGCAGCATGATGCTGGCAGTCACAGCCTGTCACACTGGCCCACACCGCTTCACCAGGGCATGTAGTGATATGTTCTTCAAATCCTGGACAACTGAGGGCAACCAGACCAGCCAAGGAAATGATTTGCATGTTGAGGCATGGTGTTCTGGACTGTAATCAGCCTTTGTTATGGTCTTGAATGACTATTTTCTTAGCTAAAAAGCTATATGAAATTATGTTTGCTTCAAGCCTGAAAAAGAAAACTTTCACACTTAATTCCAAGTTGTATAGACTTGTTTCGATAATGCTGGATTGTGGATTCTTTTACTTCCCATGTTTTGAGTGGCATCCGTATTTAACCATGTCCCAAATCACAAATACCTTTAGCATTTTCCTCAGGATAAAAATATAGAGGAGATAAAAACCGAACTTACTGGTTTTGATGCATTTTAATAGTCCCAGACTGTTTCGGAAGTTAGATTTGAACTTGAAAGTTAGATTTTAACCTTCTATGTTGATAAATAAAAGTTGCCAGTTGTAGAATTATAAAAGAATTTCAAACACACTTAAGGGGAACAATAGTTTTAGATTCTTAGTCATTTCTTCATCTCACCACTCCCTATATGAAAAATTTGAGAAGCTGCTTACTATTAGTTCTAAGTGATCTCTGGGGAAATTTGCCATATCGTTTTCAAGCCAGTGCTCCAACTGAAATTCTGGGCTTGGTGAACACTCCTCATTCTTCGGTATTAGGACAACCTGCAAAGAAGTCTTCTCCAGTCACTGCCATACTTTTCAGTTTATTTCTCATTCTACTCTTGCTCTTAACCCTGTTATCTCTTTACATCCTGGGCCTGGATGCCTGGGCTGCCCTCCACTTAGCCTTTGCACTGTGCTTGTACAGCGATCAAACTTTTCATATGCCCCCCTGCTTTCATGTATGTTCCCTCTCCCTTTGTCTTAAATAAAACTTTGCTCCCTCCCTGCAAACCTGCATGTTGGGGGCAAACTTTTTTAGGAGACCACTCCCCCGACTCACCGAGAAGGTGGGTAAAGGGATACGACTTCAGACTGTTGTTCCGTTCCAGGCACCATCCTCGGCTCTGCACTGGCTGGCTGTCAGCCTACAGCATTCTCTCTGCAGCCTGTTTTCTCTCCAGGCCTGTGTCTACCTCTGTCTTTGACACCTAGAGTGTTTCTTCCCTCTCTACTTCTTTTCTACTGCCATCAGCAAGTTCAAGATCTATATTGTTGACTTCCTTGAGACTCCTTCCTCATAGTTGCTTGTGACTGCCATCTTTCCTATATAAACCTACCTGCTACCTTAGAACACAATTCTGGGGCATGTTGAACCTTGCTGCTATTTGGAATGCCAAGGTCTCAACCTTTGTGCTGACTGTATTCCTGCCTTTTCATACTTTTGTATTTCTTCATAAATCTGTGTGCTCTCTGATGCCAGTACCCCAGTAATCTTTTGGCTGTTCCACCTAGACTCTATGGTCAGTCATTTCAAAGCTACCCTCTTTATGCACCTAACTCCACCCAGACTGCTGGGGGTGATAAGCTCAGTGCGATGTAACCCCTGCTTACAAGGAGTTTATGGGCCAGTAATATTCCACTTACACCCAGATTCACTATATCCACATTTTGCCTTATTCTCTTGTAAAAGTAGTTCCTGTAACTTTTTTTTGTTTTGTTTTCCTTTCCAATCAATTTGCTTTAGTCATTTGCTCACTCTTCTGTAATTTAGGCTAGGAATCACCGCTTGGGGTAAACATCTGTCAAAATAAGCCCATGATTTTGAAGCCTGCCTTTTTGAAAGAAACTTGTGTTAAGAGAGTATTTTTTATTTTTTGTTTTTTGTTTTTAATGTTTAATTTTAAGAGAGAGACACAGTGCAAGTAGGGAAGGGGCAGAGAGAGAGAGGGAGACACAGAATCCGAAGCAGGCTTCAGGCTCTGAGCCGTCAGGACAGAACCCAGTGCAGGACTCAAACTCACCAACCGAACCGTGAGATCATGACCTGAGCCGAAGTCTGATGCTTAACCGACTGAGCCACCTAGACACCCAAGAGGGTGGTTTTAATTAATAGTATTACTAGCCTAGATTGTATGATATGCAATAAAGAATAGGTGCTGATTATTTGAGGGTCTATTGCAATGTTAATTTACTACTACAGAAGATTCTTCCTTTGGAGAACTGTGAAAGAATTTGATGTACAGCACTTCTTGAATTCATGCCAAGTTAATTGATGCTTCTTACAAGAATTAATCATTTTTATATTTTTACATTCATTATGGTCCTCATTTGTGTCCTGGTAAACATGCAGTCTCTTCTGCTCTGCTTTGTTGATAGTTTTTCTCATTGAGATGAGTTAGCTGTTTTTAGATATTACCAAAGCTATCTGTGTTAATGGAGCTGCTGGATATATATATGTAATTTTTTTTCCCTAGAGACTAAATAGTATTCAGAATGAAAGAATCACAGAGTATTAGCACTTGTAGGAACCTTAGCAGTTATCTGCTAAGATAACTTTTGTTTTATTAATTAGGAAGATGAAGACCAGAGAGACTTTTATTTTCCCAAAAATACTTTCTCTCTCAGGGATGAGCTGTTTGTGTGTTAAAATACTATTGTTATCCATGCACTTACCTCACTTCTCAGATGGAATTCTGTGCCAGATGGAATATAGAGAAATTATAGGAATTCTTCATGGCTTAATTTTGATCAACAAGGTGTTTGGTATTGAGAAATCAAACCTAAAGGGTACTTTGTGGCTTATCACTGTGTACAAAATGGAACAAGAAAAACTTTGGACATTTATTATCAATTTCATTGGACTTAATTTTGGATGAGAGACCAGAACTAATGAACCCAATAAACCTGGTGTAACAAATCCTATGGGTTGTCTTTATTTTTTTATTTTTATTTTTTCAGAATTTTTTAAATTTAAATTTTGGTTAATATACAGTGTAATACTGGTTTCAGGAGTAGAAGTCAGTGATGCATCGCTTACATACAACACCCAGTGCTCATCACAATAAGTGCCCTCTGTAATGCCCATCACCCATCTAGCCCATCTCCCACCCACCTCCCTCCATCAACCTTCAGTTTGTTCTCTGTCATTAAGAGTCTCTTGTGATTTGTTTCCATCTCTTCTCTTCCCCTTCCCATGTTCTTCTATTTTGTTTCTTAACTTCCATATGACTGAAATCATATGATATTTGTCTTTCTCTGATTAACTTATTTCACTTAGCATAATACATTCTAGCTCCATCCACATTGTTGCAAGTGGTAAGATTTCATTTTTTTGATGACTGAGTAATATTCCATTGTGTATATGCACCACATCTTTTTTTTTTTTTTTAAGTTTATTTATTTTTAAGAGAGAATGCAAGCAGAGGAGGGGCAGAAAGAGGGGAAGAATCCCAAGAAGGCTTTGTACTGTGAGCACCGAGACCGAAGTGGGGCTTGAACTCACGAAACCATATGATCATGACCTGAGCTGAAATCAAGTGTCAGACACTTAACTGACTAAGCCACCCAGGTGCCCCAACACATCTTTATCCATTCATCAGTTGATGGATATTTGGGCTCTCTATATAATCTGGTTATTGTTGATAATGCTGCTATAAACATCGGAGTGTATGTATCCCTTTGAATCTGTATTTTTGTCTTCTTTGGACAAATACCTAATAGTGCAATTGCTGTATCATAGGGTAGTCATTTCTTGATAAGTTTATTTTAGTTGCAGAAGGGAAGCAGACAGCAAAGTGCAGCTGTCCTACTAGAGAGTGAAGAGAATCCTTACCAATAAGGAAGAATACATCTGTATATCCTATATGTACAATATATGTGTTTAATGTATATTGCATATTCATGGTGTAGTCTGTACTGCTGGGAATTATGCCCTACTGCAGTCATGGGATTTTTTTTTTTAGAAAAAAAGGAACTGATTGTTGAATGCCAGTTTAGCTTGGTTTTAGGGGCGCCTGGGTGGCTCAGTCGGTTAAGCGTCCGACTTCGGCTCAGGTCATGATCTCGCGGTCCGTGGGTTCGGGCCCCACGTCGGGCTCTGTGCTGACAGCTCAGAGCCTAGAGCCTGTTTCAGATTCTGTGTCTCCCTCTTTCTCTAACCCTCCCCTGTTCATGCTCTCTCTCTGTCTCAAAAATAAATAAATGTTAAAAAAAATTTTTAACTAGCTTGGTTTTACTCAGCAGCGGTGGTAAACTAGTAAGAGCAAGTTACTGAAGTCACAGTGAAAGCTCTGTGCTGTTAAACAAGAGTAATCTGTCAGCATGTCAGTGAAAGGATTGGAAACAATAGTTGAAGTTGGCAACAGAGAACCATGATAATGAAGATAGAGAGGAGGTGACTGAAGCAAGATTGGGGATGTGGAAACTAACCCTGGATGTGAGTAAAGGAAACACACTAAACTCTGACGTGATCTGCCCTTTAGCATTACATTTTAAATAAATATTTTGTGAGTGCATTTTAGTGTGTGCATATTTCCAGTTTGCAGTAGCTGTTAATTAATACCTTACCTTGCTGAGGTGCAGCAAGCTGAATCAGAATTCATTCAGTGAAAAGAAAGAAGTTCTTATCTTGGCTTATGACAAGTATTAGGTTTGTATTAGCCAAACCAATCCAAAGATGTTAGGGTTTTAGTTGATAGTGTATTCAATAATAGTACTGTAACTGTGTCTGGAAAGATGTATGGTGATTATCTCATTCTGTTCTTCCCGGGTCGGACCGTATCTGTGAAATTGAGTTCATTTTCAGGTTACATATTTTGAGAGAGACTGACAAACCGAAGACCCCAAATGATATTATACAAGGAATGCTTGAAAGACTTAAGAGTTACAGACCTTGGGAGGGAAATTTGGGAGAATATAATGCTCTGTAAAAGTCTGAAGGAATTTCATGGGCAAGAGAGAGTAATCTTGTTCTGTGGTGGGCAGAGTTAGAATCAGTGCTACAGAATCAGAGGGGAAAATATTTTAGTGCAACATAAAGCAGAACTTCCACTTACAGTCAGTGTTCAAGAATGGTGTGAATGCCTTGATGTCTGCTGATATCTGTGAACTATACCAGATATCCACTGAATATAAAAGTTTTAGAGATTACCCTGACATAATAAAAGTTGTGTCTGGGGACCTTTCAGATCCCTTACCCCACTAAATCTTATGATTTTCTATGGCATTACAGAGAAAGAATCAATAGGATTTGTGAAACAATTTATTTTCAGGTTTAAAGGGAGGAAGGGATGTACAAGGGGGAAAAGGGGAGTTCTTTAATGGCTATAGAGCTGCATATTTTCAAGATGAAAAAGTTGTGGAGATCTGTTTCATAACAATCTAAGTGTACTTAAAACTACTGAACTGTATACTTAAACATGGTTAAGATGCTAAATTTTATGTTATATGTTTTACTGTAATAAAAAAGAGAGAAAAGGGAGTGAGGAATCAACTGAGATTTCATTTAGCCTTGGAATCAGTGTGGGTAGGAGAGCCATTAAGACACAAAAGGAGTACAGGAGAGCAAGCAGGTGTTTGGAGGAAGGTACTGACCCTGTTTGAGGTGTAGGTGGGTCTTAGTCTTGATGGCTTAAGGGAGAATGAACAGTGAAATGCATTATCAATTTTAGAAGTTCTCCCACTGGGCAAGTTTATTAGCAATAAGCAAAGACAGCAGGCTAGTAGAAGACCTTGATTTATTTTGAGGAGATAATCAGACCTAGCTAAGAATCCAGCCAAGGAGTAGAAAAATGCACAATGATGAAAAATTAAGACAGTACAGCTCAAAGCAGGCCATTGTAAGTGGCCTAAAGTGGTGAATAAAGTGAGGGTTTTAGAGGACTGCTTATGTGTATTGCTGGGTACACAGTAAGGGGTGGATCTGTCTGTTTAAAAGAGCCATGATGGAGATCATGTGGGGACTAACAGCTGGAAATTCAAATATTGAGTTTGGGGAGAGAGGTTGGATCTGGGAGCAACCATACTGGAGTGCTAGTTAAAGATAACTGGGACACAAAAATGTGGATGAGATACTTAAGGGAGAAGAAGCAGAGAATGAAAAGAGGGCTCAGGGCAGTCAGAACTGTAAGTAATACCCAGTTTTAGGGAGCTGAAGGAGACAGACTGAGTGATCAGAAAGATTAGAGGGGCACCTGGCTGGCTCAGTTCGTAGAGCATGTGACTCTTGTTCTTGGGGTTATGAGTTCAGGCTTGAACTCACATGTTGGGTATAGAGATTAGTTAAAAAAATAAAATCTTTTAAAATTTTTTTTCAAAAAAGTATTAATAGAATCCAGACTGGGAGAGAGTGACCTTAGGGTTAAACACTGTGCAGGGGTTGAGAAGTTTTAATCTCAAGAAAAGGACTTCCAAAGAACAAATTCAGGGGAAGAAGGATGGGCCAAAGGCTGTGTTACAACAGATAAAGACGTGAGTGTGAATCAAAATACAGAGGCTTCATTATTAAGATCTGCCCTAAAGAAGTTTGGCATAAAGGCCAGCAAAGTGGGGCAGTGGCCCAGGATGAGGAGGGTAAGCAGTTGTTTTTTTCTTAGGACAGCATTTGTCCACTGAAGTCAAGACAGTAAAATACATCGATTGTCTATAGCAATGCTTTTCTTTCTTATTGGGGAAGAAAACTAGGCCTAGTTTGAGAATATTTTGGTTTTTTTTTCTTTGTTTTAAAAATTTTAATCATTAATATTTTCATATGATTAAAAACCTTTTTTTTTTTTAAGTTTAATTTGAAAGAAAAAGCACAAGCAGGTGAAGGGCAGGGAGAGAGAGAGAGAGAGAGAGAGAGAAAATCTCAATCAGGCTCCACACTGTCAGTGCAGAGACTGATGCAGGGCTCAAACCCACACACTGCGGCATCATGCTCTGAGCCAAAATTAAGAGTCAGATGCTTAACCCACTGAGTCACCCAGGTGCCCCTGAAACCTTTTTTTTTTTATCACAGTGGCATAAGACATCCCTTGTTTTTGCCCCACCACCCCCAACAACAAATATTCTGTATCTATCCATGAACATAGTGTTGCATATTTCCATATGTTTTCATATTATTAATAATTAGGATCTTTTCATTTCAGCTTGATGAACTCCTGTCAACATTTCTTTTTTTTAAAGTTTATTTTTGGGAGAGAGAGAGAGAGAGACACAGAATCTGAAGCAGACTCTAGGCTCTGAGCTGTCAGCACAGAGCCTGATGCAAGGCTCTAACTCACAAACTACAAGATCATGACCTGAGTCAAAGTCAGACACTCAACTAACTGACTGAGCCACCCAGGCACCCCTGTCAGCATTACTAAGGCAGGTCTAGTGATGGTGAATTACCTTAGCTTTTTTATCTGGGAAAGTATTTCTCCTACATTTATGAAGGACAACTTTGCCAAATATTCTTGGTTGGCAGTTTTTTTTGTGTTTGTTTTCTCTCAGCACCTTGAATAGATCATCCCACTCTCTCCTAGCCCATACGGTTTTTGCTGAGAAATCTCCTTGATAGCCTTATGGGAACTCCCTTGTGTGTTACAAGGTCCCCCCCCCCTCCCTTTTTTGCTTTTAAGATTATCCTCGGAATCTCTAGCAGGGCTGAAAGAAGGTATTACTCCAGTTAAGATTGGAGGAGATGATTGCACTTCAGATGTAAAGACAGCAGCACACAACGCCAAGAAACATGAAAAATCAAGATAACATGACACCACCAAAAGATTATAGCAATCTTCCCATAACCAAACCCAAAAACATTGAGATCTGTGATTTTCCTGATAAAGAATTCAAAGTAGCTGTTTTAAGAAAACTCAATGAGCTACAAGAAAACACAGATACTTCAGTGATTTCAGGAAAACAATACATGAATAAAATGAAAAGTTTAACAAAAAGAAATCATAAAAAAAAGTTTTGGAGCTGAAGAATTCAGTGAATGAAATGAAAAATGCAGTGGAGAGCAACAACAACAGACTTGATCAAGCAGAAGAAAGAACCCGTGAAATTGAAGACAGGAAGTTTGAAACTATCTAGTCTGAGGAGAACAAGGGAAAAAGAATGCAAGAATACATGATCTATGAGAGACCATCAAAAGGACCAACTGGTGAATCACTGTAGTTGAGAAGGAGAAGAAAGGGAGAAGGGGCAGAAAGTTTATTTAAAGAAATAATGGCTGAGAACTACCCGAATCTGGATGAAGATTTGGATATTTAATTTAAGTTCATGAAGCTTTTGTAGGACACCAAACAAAATCAACTTAAAGAAATTTTCTTCAAGACACATTATAATAAAGCAGTCAAAAATCAAAGACAAATCAGTAATCAAAAACTCCCCAAAAGAAAAGTCCATGACCATATGGCTTCACTGATGAATGCTATCAAACATTTAAAGAATTAGCACGAATCCTCCAATTCTTCCAAAACATAGAAGAGGAGGGAATATTCCCAAACTCATTTTGCAAGGGTTAAAACTACCAAAGCCAGATAAGGACATTATCTGAGAATACTGTCTGAGAATTTCATTGAGCCCAGGCATTCCTGTTCTTCCAGGCATTCTGAGGAAAGCCACCTGGGAGAGAGCCATAGTGAGCTCCTGATTGTCCTCTGGCTTTTTCCTTCCTCTGGACTCTCTCATGTTCTTCCAGAGAATGAGAAAGCTATAGCCCGGTATCACTGATGAATATAGATGCAAAAGTTCCCATTGAAATATTAGCAAACTGATTTCAACAGCTCATTAGAAGAATCATACATCATGATCAAATGAGATTTATCCAGAGGATTCAAACATAGTTCAACATCTGCAAATCAATACATGTGGTACAACACATGAATAGAATGAAGGATAAAAATGATGTGATCATCTCAGATGCTGAAAAAGTATTTGACAAAATACAGCATCCTTCCATGAGACAAACTCTCAACAAATTAGGTATAGAAGGAGCATACCTTAATATATTAAACCTTAATATAGTAAAGGTCATGTATGACAAACACATAGCTAACATCATACTCAGCAGTGAAAGAGCTGAAAAGTTTTCCTTCAAGATCAGGAACAAGACAAGGATGCCCACTCTTACCACTCCTATTCACCATAGTACTGGAAGTCCTAGCCAAGCAATCAGGCAAGAGAGAGAAATAACAGGTATTGAATTGGAAATGAAGAAGTAAAATTGTCTTTGCAGATGATATGATCTCATATATATAGAAAATCCTAAGATTCCATAAAAAAAAAAAACAACTTAGAACTAATCAACAAATTCAGTGAAGTTATGTGATACAAAATCAACACACAAACTTGACTTTCTGTATGCTAACAATGAAATATCTGAAAAACAGATAAACAATCCCGTTTGTAATAGCATCAAAAACAACAAAATACTTAGGAATAAATTTAACCAAAGAGGTGAAAGATCTGTACATTGAAAACTGCAAGACTTAGATGAAAGAAATTGAAAAAGATACAAATAAATGGAATGACATCCTGTGTTCGTGAATCAGAAGAATTAATATTATCAAAATGTCCATACCATCCAAAGCTACCTATAGATTCAGTACAGTCCGTATCAGAATGCCAGTGGTATTGTTCAACAAATAGAAAAAAAAAATTCCTAAAAATTTTATGGAATCACAAAGGACTCCAAATAGCCAAAGCAATCCTTCTTAAGAAAGAAGAACAGCTTCCTTCCACATGGTCATGCAGAGCTAGTACCCACGCCTGGAATCAGCCACAACCTTAGTCGTGCCCACCGCCTGCCACCTCTGGACCATGGACCATGGACCCCGCTAAGTGAGGAAGCTTTGGGGCCTTTGTGAAAATGTGTAAGCAGGACCCGAGGGTTCTACACACTGAGGAAATGTGTTTTCCATGAGTGAGTGGAGCACCTGCTACCCATAAAACTAAATGAGAAGACCATATCGAGGAAGAAAACACAGTGAGAAGGCAGAGGAAAACAAAGACAGATGAACCTTCAAGTGAGGAAAATGATCTAGAAATTGACAATGGTGGTGTGATTGAACCGGATACTGATGCCCCTCAAGAAATGGGGGATGAAAATATAGAGATAACTGAGGAAATGATGGATCAGGCAAATGATAGAACGGTGGCTGCCATTGATGCCCTGAATGATGGTGAACTACAGAAAGCCATTGACTTGTTCACAGATGCCATCAAGCTGAATCCTCGCTTGGCTGTTCTGTATGTCAAGAGAGCCAGTGTCTTCATCAAATTACAGAAGCCAAATGCTGCCATCCGAGACTGTGATAGAGCTATTGAAATAAATCCTGATTCAGCTCAGCCTTACAAGTGGTGAGGGAAAGCACCACAGACTTCTGGACTACATGATCTTGCCCTTACTTGTAAACTGGATTATGATGAAGATGCTAGTGCAATGCTGAAAGAAGTTCAACCAAGGGCCCAGAAAATTGCTGAATATCGAACAAAGTATGAGCAAAAACTGAAAGAGCAAGAGATCAAAGAAAGAATAGAAAGGGTTAAGAAGGCTCTGGAAGAACATGAGAGAGCCCAGAGGGAGGAAGAAGCCAGAGGACAATCAGGAGCTCACTATGGCTCTTTCCCGGATAACTTTCTTCTTAATGCCTGGTAATTTTCCTCAAGGAATGCCTGGAATGGCAGGAATGCCTGGGCTCCATGAAATTCTCAGTGACCCAGAAGCCATGCAGTATCCAGAAGTTATGGTGGCCTTCCAGGATGTGGCCCAGAACCCAGCAAATATGTCTGGATATCAGAGCAACCCAAATGTTATGAATCTCATGGGTAAATTGTCAGCCAAATTTGGAGGTCGGGCATAGTGCCCTTCTGACAAATAAAGCCCTTGCTGAAGGAAAAGCAATGTAGACCACCTATTGGATGCTGCAATAATACAAACCCTGGAGGAGAAGGAGTCAGCGTCCCTCTGACCTTCTCATGGAGAAAGCTGGGGTGCTGTGAAGATAATCCCTACCCTTCTGCCTCGCATGCAACTGAAACATTTTACCGTGGCTTGCCATTGGGTTCATTCAGATAATGATTTCCTACTGGGAATTACAAACTTTAAACACTTTTTCAACCTTAAAAATATTTTAAAACATATTAAAAGGGGGTGTTAACCCCTACGTTTTTCTTTACTAATGATTTCAGTTTTTTCCCTTTGGGTTAATTGGGCAAGGAAGATACTTTTCAGTATGGAAGATTTACTGCTCAGCTTGAGTGAAATAGAGGTTTATTAGCAGGAGGCAAATATAACATTTAAATAGATGCAGTTTGAGTTGGATATATGATTACTGAGGCATTTTGACTTGTCTTTTTAAGTGCTTTATTTTTTAAACATGATTTATTTCAATAAAACCTTTGGGACCACCAGTATTGCAGTAGGACCTGGGTAGGGGCCGGAAGTACTGGCAGAACAGCAGCAACCTTGCTCCTTTTATGTGGCGTTGCCCTTGTGCAGATGCATTTACGCTTACACTGGTGAGGGCATGATTTTTATAATGCTGCAGTAGGGTTGGATTTCTTAGTTGTGTTCTTGTCTGATACAGAAAATAAATGTTTCACATTATTTCCACACAGGGGAATACTTTTCTTTTTAGATTTCTGTGTTTAGAATGACCTTTCCTGGTCAGAAAATGCCCATCTCTTTGTGTGCTTTCTACTTGTTGTCACCTCCCCTCCCCCGCTGCCCACCCTTACTTTTTTGGGGTTAAAAGTAGTCCTTTTTTTTGGTGGCATCATCACTGCTATCATCATTCACAGCATAATTATGCAAGCATAGGTAATGCTGGGTTTAATTTAATATGTAATACATATAGTGATTATGTAAGCAGTTGTAATTTCTTACTTGACCAAAAGATTTCATAGTTAAGTGTTAGGTTTCCCCCTCAGTGAAATGTTACCATATCAAAAGATGTTGGAAAGAGGGATTCCCTTTGTTTTTTTTGTTTTTCAATATATGAAATTTATTGTCAGATTGGTTTCCATACAACACCCAGTGCTCATCCCAAAAGGTGCCCTCCTCAATACCCATCACCCACCCTCCCCTCCCTCCCACCCCCCATCAGCCCTCAGTTTGTTCTCAGTTTTTAAGAGTCTTTTATGCTTTGGCTCTCTAAGAGGGATTCCCTTTGGTGTTTAGCCTTCTACTTATGAAATATCTGTTATAGTTGGAGTTTATCTTCCATTATTCATCTTCATATTTTGGAGAGCATGAGGTTTGAATTCATTGATATACATAGAAGGGAACCGAACTTGTGGTTCAGCATGAATTATAAAATTGATGAGTTCCATGGTTCTTCAATGTGGAGTTGATGGTATTATGAGTCATTGTGCTCCTATTCAGCTCTTAAATATTACACTGTACCTCCGTCTCTCCTGTTTCTCCCTCCTTCTCCTTCAAGAATAAAGAAATGATAGATTTTCTGTTGCACATTTCACCTCTTACATTTATTAAGACTAAGTCCAGGCGCGGTACCAGGAATTGCTAAGTTTCCTCCTATCTTTCAATTTAAAGTGCTGATGTTTAAAAACAGTTTCAAGGGATAAAAGCCTCTGTACTTTGCTTATTTGAAGAGACAGTGATAGGAGCAGTGAATAAAATTCCATGGAATACATTTCTGAAATAGCACATTTCTGAAGTCATAAGTAAGTTGATTCAGGTTCTCACCCTTTGCTGTGCACAAGCAGATAGAAATGCATCTGTTGTATAAGTGAGAAAAGGCTGTCTGCTAACATGCTTTTTAAACCCTTTAAAAATACTCAGCATATAAATTTGCATTTGGGCTTGTCAGTGTTTTTTTGTTGTTGTTAATGTGTGTTCTCTCTAAAAATTTCTAATGTGTGCTGTGAATAACTCAAGAAGACCAGTTCCTTTTGGGGTCCCTTATTTAATTTACTTAATTATATATTAGCTAAGTACATTCTAACATTTCAAATATTACCATAAAGGGGTAAAAGTAAAATTTGTGGTCTTCTGAAAATGTGTCCTGTGCTTTTAATTTCCACAAATACGAAGTACCTTCATTTTCATAGAAACTCAGTATCATTTCTAAACCAGAAGTGTTTTTTTTCTTATGCTAGCAATGCTGAAAGAAAGAAAAGTAAAGGAGTTTTTTTCTGCTTAAAAATATACAGTTATTGGATTTCTAGCTACATTAAAAATAAACTATGGTTTCAGACTGGAAAAAAAGAACAAAAATGGAGGCATCACACTTTCTCATTTCAAACTATATTACAAAAGTATAATAATCAAAAGAGGGCAGTACTGGCATAAAAATTGACATTTAGGCCAATGGAACAGAATTGGGAGCCCCAAAATAACATGGTCGATTAATCTATGACAAAGGAGGCAAGAATATACATTAGGGAAAAGATAGTCTTTTTGATAAATGGTGCTGGGAAAACTGGACAGTTACATGCAAAAGAGTGTAACTGGAATTTCATTAAGCCATACACAAAAGTAAACTCAAAATGGATTAAAGAACTAAATGTAAGGCCTGAAACCGTAAAACTCCTAAAAGAAAACATAAGCAATACTCTCTTTGACATCAGCTTTCACAACGTTTTGCTGGATATGTCTTCTCAGACAAGGAGAAACAAAAGCAAAAATGAAATACCAGAATTACATCAAACTAAAAACATTTACACAGTGAGAGAAACCATAAAAAAAAAAAAAAAAAAGAATGGCAACCTACTGAATGGGAGAAGATGTTGGCAAATACTGTATCCTAAAAAGGGTTAATATGAAAAACATATAAAGAACTCATGGAACACCTGGGGGCTCAGTCAGTTAAATGTCTGACTGCAGCTCAAGTTATGATCTCGCAGTTTGTGAGTTCAAGCCCAGTGTCAGGTTCTGCGTTGATGGTGCAGACCCTGCTTAGGATTCTCTTCCTCTCTCTCTGCCCCTCCCCTGCTTGCTTGCTCTCTCTCTCTTTTTCTCTCTCTGTCTCTCAAAATAAATAAATAAACAAAAAAAATAACTCCTATAACTCTGTAACAAAAAAACCAAATAATCTGTTTTAAAAATGGACAGAGGACCTGAATAGGCAGTTTTCCAAAGAAGGCATACAGATAACCAACAGACACATAAAAAAGTGCTTGTTCAACATCACTAATCATCAGGGAAATACAAATCAAAACCATGAAGAGATATCATCTCACACCGGTCACAATGACTAGTATTCAAAAGAAAAGAAATGAAACGCAAATGTTGGCAAGGATGTGGAGAAAAGGTGTTTTGAGTGCACGCTGGTGGGAATGTAAATACTTGCAGCCACTGTGGAAAACAGTAGGGAGGTTTCTCAAAAATTAAAGATAGAAATGTTATTTGATCCAGTAATTCCACTGCTGGATATTTACCTAAAGAAAACGAACCACCAATTTGAAAAGATATATGCAACCTTAGGTTTATTGTGGCAAAACAAAACTATATGCCCCCCCCCCCCCCCCCCCCGATGTTTATTGCAGCACTGTTTACAATAGCCAAGATATGGAAGCAGCCCAAGTATCTATTGATAGATGAATGGATAAAGAACAAGTAGTATATGGATACAATGAATGTGACTCAGCCATGGAAAAGAATGAAATCTTGCCACTTGCAATAATATGGATGGCCCTTTCTCAGAGAAAAACAAAAACCATATGATTTCACTTAACATACAGAATCTAAAAAACACAAAATCCACACACATAAGTCTGGAAACAGTCTCTTGAATACAGAGAACAAACTGGTGGTTGCCAGAGGTAAAAAGATAGATGGATGGGTGAAATAGTTGAAGGGGATTAAGAGGTACAAACTTGCAGTTACAAAATAAATAAGTCATAGGGATGAAAAGTTCAAATTGGAAATATACTCAGTAATAGTGTAATAACTGCATGATGGCAGATGGTAACTATACTTTCCTTGGTGAGTACTGCATAATGTATAGAATTGTTGAATCACTGTGTTATACACCTGAAACTAATATTAATATTGTCAACTCTAATAAAAAATAAATTAAAAAGATAAAATAAACTTTTTCCAACAGAAAAAAATTGTGTGTCAGATTATTTGTAAATCCACATCATTCTATAATTATCCTAGAGCTGCTTATCATTTTTAAAGTGATTTTGTAAGGAATCTTTTGTAAAGTGAATAGTTATAGGGTTTATGTAAATCCAGATTTTGAAGTGTTTCTGAAACGGAAGCCAACTAATCGTTTCTGTGGTATGTTGAAATACATTTGAGATAAGTCTTTATTTCACCTAAGGAAGCCTTTTAACAAAATTACTATTAGAATATGGTTAATTGTGAAGACCTAGAAAATACCTAGGTTTACCTTAGAACTTAGGGATTACAATACACTTAAGAGCTATACTATTAAATCCTTACTCTCTACTGTGCCACAGTGCTAGGTGCTTAGTTCATTTAATCCTCACAGCAGTCTTATTACGTAAGGTATTATTATTCTCCTTTTATAGATGAGGAAACCAAGGCTTAGAGAAATGACATAACTTGCCCAAGGTTTTCCAAGTTAGTACGTGACAGAGCTCTGATTTAACCTTGGTGTGTCTGACTCCAAAGTGCCACATTTCCTTGTGAGCTCATGTCTTATAAATGAGAGCTGGAGTTTCAGGAAAGGTTACTTTGTAGATGACTTATTCTTAAAGTTGTAAAGTCATTGATTATACTAATAGTTTTTTTTTGCCCCCTTTGGAGAAGTGGGAATATTTTATCATTGAAATCAAAGAAAGGTTTTTTTAGTATTTTAAGAATTACTAATTTTACTAGTTTTTGGAAAGGGGTTGAAAGTAAAAAATAGTGTGATTTCATCCCCAGATAAACTGCCATAGAATCCAGAGTTATCTATATTATAAATCAATTCTGTTTTTTAAATGATGGTCATATATTCAAACTGGCATTTAAAATTTCTTTGTTTAAAGTTTTCAAGTAAAGCAGGTTTCCATCCTTCCTCCATTATGTTCTAGAACCCTCTAAAGTTTTACATAATACATTCAAATGTGTTAGTATATAATGCCATATATTTTTCTGATTTATGTAATCAAAAGGTTTTACTGATTTAAATACTGGTAGTCTTATTACTGTGTAAGGAATACATGTTTAAAATACCAACATAAAACATAAGTGATTCAGCTGAGTATGTGATAAGGCAGCCTTTCTGCTCATGCTTCTGCTTTGTTATTCAAGTAGAGACCACTTCCCCAGGTGAGTTTGTTTGGGCTTTGTTAGTTCTTGCTTTGAGGAAGTAATTTGTTCTTTTCATTCTTAGGTTAGATTTAGAAAAACCTCTTCTTTTTTAAAGCAGCTTGAAGCTGGATAATGGAATGTTGGTGTTAATGGATTTTATTTTTAACCTCCAAACAGAGCAGCATTTTGCAGATGTTGTCCTTAGTGAAGAATTTCTCAATCTTGGCATTGAACAAGTGTGCAGCTTAATCTCAAGCGACAAACTTACCATTTCTTCAGAAGAGAAGGTAAGGAAAAAATTTTTTTCCTAGTATATAGTGATGTAATATTTTTCCTTTCTTTATTTCACTTTGTTTTGTAACTTTGTAATCCTATATGTGTAGTGATAGCCAGTGACCTTTGATCTGTAAGGTATTAAAAACTCAGTTAGTCAACTTGATTATCTGTGCAAATTGGTGTGTTTCTTCACTCCATAGGAAGTTCCCTAAATTGCTAGACATTAGAGTTTTGTACTTGACCCCACAGCAAGTGCTTGAACACATTAAACTGAAATAAGCCCTTATGGGTGCTAGGTTTCTTCCCACAGCTAGATGTCTGTAAAAATTGTGATCTAAATGCAGTATTTCTCAGACCAAAGTAATTTCACCATCATGTGTGTTGGTGGAAGTTACCAGGGCTAATAAAGTTTAGCTTGTTCTAGACTGAACATTCGTGACCATGCTCTTTAGACTGATCTCCTACTACTTATACTCTGCCCAGCCCAGTGCTTCCCTCCTCCCTTCCAGAGCACTGTGCAACTGCTTTGTCTGGTTGTAGCCTCCGATCTCTCCACATTTTGAGCTTAACTATGTCAGCCACCTGTACCTTTCCTGTTGATGAAGAATCTTCTCTTAGTGAGTTTTATTCTTTGGATAGGTATTGTATCCTATGGGAATCAGGGCACAAAAGCTTGTGAAAGTTTGAAGGAAGTGAAACTTTCTTTCTTTCGATGCTTTACATTTAAAACATTTTTTAAAGGGGTGCCTAGGGGCTCAGTCAGTTGAGCATCTGACTTCAGCTCAGGTCATGATCTCACGGATTGTGAGTTCAAGCCCTCCACTGGGCTCTGTGCTGACAGCTCAGAGCCTGGAGCCTGCTTCTGATTCTGTGTCCCTCTCTTGCTCTGCCTCTCTACCGCTCATGCTCTGTCTCTCTCTCTCTCAAGAATAAATAAAACATTAAAAAAAAAAATGTAAACTTTTTTTTTAAGTTTATTTATTTATTTTGAGAGAGAGAGAGCACACGCGCACGAGCAGGGGAGGGGCAGAGAGAGGGAGAGAGAGAATTCCAAGCAGACTCCGCACTGTCAGTGCAGGGTCTGATGCAGGATTCAAACTCTCGAACTGTGAGACCATGACCTGAGCCGAAATCAAGAGTCAGGTGCTTAACAAACTCAGCCACCCAGGCGCCCCCCTTGATGCTTTACATTTAAAGTTGTATGAAATTTAGCTTTATTCCTGCCTGGGCACAAAAAGACGTATTTACTATACCATATGAAAAAACATGCAGTAAATGGTTGTTAGGTGTATAATCTTAGCACTTTAGAAATACAGGGGAGAGGAAAACATCACTATTCAGACGCATACAGACGCATATTGAGTGCCTACTTTGTACCAGACACTGTCACGGAGTCCCAGATATGGCAATACTAACAAAATAGAACTCTTTACTCCACTGGAGGGACAACCAGTGGGGTAAATGGATGACTACAGAATGCTGTAGAGGGTACTGTAGGAACATTACATCATTCCAGGGATGGGAACAAGATCAGCTTGTTCCCAAAGTTATGATCCAAGTTTTTAAAAATGTTTATGAGTTTTCCAGGGAAGTCGGGATGGGTGGGAATGGGAAGGGCATTCCAGGAAGAGGTACAATACATAAATGTAAAAAAGGCATGAAAGAATAATTATATTAGGTTGGTTCTTTGTGATTAGAGTTTGGAATATGTATGGCAGAATGCTGGGAGATAAGATGGGAAAATGACATAAAATATCTTCTCAGCCGTATTAAAGAAACTTGACATCATCCTTGTAACAAAAAGCCTTTAAAGGGTTTTAAATGGTAGGAGAATGCCATGGTAATACCTATATTATAGAAATGTCATGAAGGTTGTTTTGATTTTCCACTGCTGCATAACAAGCCACTGCAAAGTGTAGTGACACAAAACAATAACCATTTTATTATGCTCACAATTCTGTGGGCAGAATTCATTCAGGGCATATAGGAACAGTCTGTAGTGTCTGGGGCTTCAGCTGGCTTGGCTTGAATATCTGGAGATACCAGCGTGATACCAAATTAGCCGTATAGCTGGGGTTTCAGTCCGTCTGGACATCCATCCAGAATATCCATGATGGCTTCTTCATTCACTTATCTGGCTCCTGGGCTGAAGTTTGGTTGGTATCTCCCTTCCCTCTGACCTCTTTCTCCCTCCCCTTCCCTACCCTCCTTCTCTGTGGCTAGCTTGGGTTCCTCATAGCATGGTGATTGATCTTAAGTAATCAGACTTATTTTTTCTTTTTAATGTTTATTTATTTTGAGAAAGAGAGAGAGAGAGCATTAGTGAACAGGGGAGGGACAGGGAGAGAGGGAGAGGGAGAATTCCAAGCAGACTCCATGCTGTCAGTGCAGAGCCTGACGTGGGGCTTGAACTCAAAGGACCATGAGATCATGACCTGAGCTGAAATCAAGAGTTGGCTACTTAACCGACTGAGCCATCCAGGTGCACCTCAAGTAATCAGACTTCTTACATGACATCTGGCTTCCCCTGAAATGAGCATTTCAAGAGACCATAATGAATGAGAAAAGCTTCTTATGACCCAGCTTCAGAAGTCACACAGTGCTGCATCTGCAATATATTTTTTTTTTTTTTTTTTTTTTGGTTACACAGGGACAGCTTAGATTCCCTGTGGGAGGTTTACTGCATAAGATGTGGATACTGAGAGATGTACTTTATTAGGGGACCAGTTTGGAGACCACCTGTCACAGTGGTGATATGCTGAATGAACAAAACCCCAGAAATGGGGTGAGGGACAGATAGGATGTTGAAGTCAAACCAGTGAGTAGTTGGATCTGATTCAGGATGGTATAAACAGGTGAAGAGAAAGCAGAGCTGAGAAATAGTAGATAGAATTTACAGGATCCTCCATTTCTAGCAGCCAACACATAGAGGTACTTGGTAGGTGCTTGCTGACCAAATAAATTAAGGAGGCATGTTCATTATAATGTAGATTATTTTTAATTTCTCGCTCTTTTCCTGTATCAAAATAAATATTTTTTGTTCCTGGTAATCAACTTAACTATCATCATTAAGCATTTTCTACAACACTTTAAAAATTATTGATTATGTGTTCATCAGTCTGGAAGGAAATTATGTAGTCAATTATTATCTTCATATTAGCTTATTAGCTTTCTCATAGGTTTATGTTGTTAATTTGTAATGATCTTATTTCATTTTTTGAAAAAATTCAAATATTAGATTTTAACATATTCCATTGTGAGAAAAGAAAGTTCATCTATTTTGCAGACCCTCAGTTTAGAAGTGTATGGTCCACATCTATTTGTAAATCTAAAGAAATGCCAAAAATAGTTGTTTATAAGGGTATATGATTTTCATCCCACAACATCATTTTGCTTTAATATTTTGGGTGCTTTATTCCAAAGAGACTTGAAATTTATTTTTTTAATTAATTTAGTTTTTAATTTACATCCAAATTAGTTAGCATATAGTGCAACAATGATTTCAGGAGTAGATTCCTTAATGCCCCTTACCCATTTAGCCTATCCTCCCCCTCCAACAACCTCTCCACAGTAACCCTTTGTTTGTTCTCTATATTTAAGAGTCTCTTATATTTTGTCCCCCTCCCTGTTTTTATATTATTTTTGCTTCCCTTCCCTTATGTTCATCTGTTTTGCATCTTAAATTCCTCATATGAATGAAGCCTTATGATATTTGTCTTTCTGTGACTAATTTTGCTTAGCATAATACCCTCTAGTTCCATCCATGTAGTTCCAAATGGCAAAATTTCATTCTTTTTGATTGCCGCGTAATACTCCATAGTAGATATATACCACATCTTCTTTATCCATTCATCCATCGATGGACATTTGGGCTCTTTCCAAACTTTTGACTACTGTCGGTAGCACTGCTATAAACATTGGGGTGCATGTGCCCCTTCAAAACAGCATACCTGTATCCCTTGGAAAAATACCTAGTAGTGCAATTGCTGGGTCATAGGGTAGTTCTATTTTTAATTTTTTGAGGAGCCCCCATACTGTTTTCCAGAGTGCCTATACCAGTTTGCATTCCCACCAGCAGTGCAAAAGAGATCCTCTTTCTCAGCATCCTTGCCAACATCTGTCATTGCCTCAGTTGTTAAATATTTGCCATTCTGACAGGTGTGAGGTGGTATCTCATTGTTTTGATTTGTATTTTCCTGATGATGAGTGATGTTGAGCATTTCTTCATGTGTCTGTTGGCCATCTGGATGTCTTCTTTGGAGAAGTGTCTATTCATGTCTTTTACACATGTCTTCACTGGATTATTTGTTTTGTGGGTATTGAGTTTGATAAATTCTTTATAGAGTTTGGATGCTAACCCTTTATCTGATATGTCATTTGCAAATATCTTCTCCCATTCTGTCAGTTGGTTGCCTTTTAGTTTTGCTGATTGTTTCCTTTGCTGTGCAGAAGCTTTTTATTTTGACGAGGTCCCAGTAGTTCATTTTTGCTTTTGTTTCCCTTGCCTCCGGAGACATGTTGAGTAAGAAGTTCCTGTGGCCAAGGTCAAAGAGGTTTTGCCTGCTCTCTCGTTGAGGGTTTTGATGGCTTCTTATTTTATGTTTGGGTCTTTCATCCGTTTCGAGTTTATTTTTGTGTATGGTAGAAGAAAGTGGCCCAGGTTCATTCTTCTGCATGTCGCTGTCCAGCTTTCGCAGTACCATTTGCTGAAGAGACAGTCTTTATTCCATTGGATATTCTTTCCTGCTTTGTCAAAGATTAGTTGGCCATACGTTTGTGGGTCCATTTCTGGGTTTTCTATTCTGTTCCATTGATCTGAGTGTGTTTTTGTGCTAGTACCATACTGACTTGATGATTACAGCTTCGTAATACGTCTTGAAGGATTGTGATGCCTCCAGCTTTGGTTTTCTTTTTCAAGATTGCTTTTGCTATTCGGGGTCTTTTCTGGTTCCATTTAAATGTTAGGATTGTTTGTTCTAGCTCTGTGAAGAATGCTGATGTTATTTTGATAGGAATTGCAAGAGACTTGAGATTTAAATCAAGTAAATAGAACCAAATTCAATTTAGAAAAGTCATCAACAGTGAATTAGATCACGTATCATCTGATTATCACAGCTACCACTTAAGTTCAAGAAGATTAGATAATGTACTTGGTTAAGTGCTTAGTTAATACCAAATGAAAAATACTAGATACATAAAAGTACTAAAAGTACTTACAACATTAATAATAGAACTACCATATGATCCAACAGTGCCACTTCTGGGTATATAGCCAAAGCAAATGAAAACAGAATCTTGAAGAGACATCTGCACTCGCATGTGCATTGATTTATTGCAGCATTATTCATAATAGCCAAGATTTGGAAACAGCCTGTTGTCCCTCAGTGGATGAATGCATAAGGAAGTATCACACACACACACATATACAGGAATATTATTCAACTATGAGAGAAGAGGAAATACTGCCATTTGTGACAACATGTGTGGACCTTGAAGGCATTATGCTAATTGAAATAAGACAGAGAAAGACAAATACTGTATGGTATCATTTATATGTGGAATCTAAATAAACAACTCACAGAAACATAGTAGAGTGGTGGTAGATGAGGTTGAGGGTGAGAGACATGGGGAGATGTTGGTCAAAGAGGTACAAACTTCTCGTTATAAGATGAATAAGTTCTGGAGAATGTATAGTATGGTGATTATAGTTAATAAAACTGCGTTATATACTTGAAAGTTGCTAAGAGAATAGATCTTGAATGTTCACACCACAAAAAAAGAAGTAATTATGTGACATGTTGGAAGGGTTAGCTAGAGCTTTGATGGCAATCATTTCACAATGTACAAGTCTACCAATGAACACTTTAAACTTATACAATGTTATCTGTCAATTATATTTCAATAAAGCAGGGGAAAAAAGTACTTCTGTCAAATGAAAAAAAAAAAGAAATAGATTGGATAACTTTTTAAGTACTGAGCCACCCAGGTGCCCCTGAGCCATGTATTAAACTTGAATGTCTTAGCAAGAGTTGTATATAAAATGTAATCTCATCATACTTTATTCAGATGCCTTGGTACATAACTCATTACTTATTTTCTTTTCCCCACATTTTCTGCAAGGTATTTGAAGCAGTAATAGCTTGGGTAAACCATGACAAGGATGTAAGGCAGGAATTTATGGCACGGCTGATGGAACATGTGCGGTTACCTTTGCTTCCTCGGGAATATTTAGTTCAGGTAAAAGCATATTCACAACACCTGAATACACATAGCACTTTGTCACTGGGCTGACAGCATGGAGATCTCTGTTAACACGGTGATAACACCTGCAGAATGCAGACCACAGGGCGCAGGACAGAGAATGATAAAGGCACCTGCAGTCCTCGGCAGCTGCTCCTTTACTTAGACCACTCCCCATTCTTGGAAATTTACTTCTCCCCACTTCTGATGTGGGCAAGCAGATACTAGAACTTATTGAGGCAGTATTTATGGTCATTTACACATAAATAAATGCACCTGTGGCTCTGTGTCCCTGCTCTGCATCTTCTGTGCTTTCCCTTTGATAGCTTCTTCTGATTGCCCTGCAGAAATGGAGTTTTGACATGCGACCCAAATACCATTGAATTTGACTTCATAGTATTATAGTGGCATGCATTGGGTTTCTGTCTTTGTTTCTAAGGTGAGGAAAACCACCATATTTGAAATAAGTAGAAATAAATGGATCTTTAGCAGTCTATGAACAACTTTGAATTTATTTTTTTATTATTAGTATCCTACTTGGAACATTTCAACATTTTTATAATTGGAGCCATCCAAGGAAACCTTCTTTATTAAGAGATTCAGTCTGAGCATTTTAGGATTTCTTGAAGCCTCATTATTTGTTGTGATCTGTATAATCATTGATACTCCACTATTAAGAAAATGAACAGAAAAACCTGTCCTGCATTTGAGGTCAGGAATAGCAGGTACAAGATTTAGTTGTGGTGTAGGCACATTGTTATAGAATATTTTGAGTCCTTCTTCTGGATATTTTATTTGCCTTTTTGTGTTTGAAAAATTGTCTTTAGCTTATTAGTATTGCCTACTCTACCTGAAGAACTCATTGTCTAAATTCTTTTCTTACTCTTTGGCTTGATGTTTAAAGATAAGAAATAGGCAAATATAGTATGATCTAAAGATTATTCTGTAGCCGATGTTGAGGTATATAATTTTGATTGTAGTTCTTCTTTTTGTTGCATACGTATGTTTTTCTCTGCACACCAGATACTTGAGCATTTTTGGACTTCATTTATTTTTCTCTTGGTGATATTTATAAATGTTCCTTTGTAAGGGAAAGACTGAACCAGAGAGGATAGTTACTGCTTTTTTCCCTCTTCTTTACTCTGTTGCTTTGTCCGTTTTATCATGAAATAGTTGTTCCCCTCATGGGGTGTGTCTTCTCTCTTACAGAGGGTTGAAGAGGAGGCATTGGTCAAGAATAGCAGTGCCTGCAAAGATTACCTCATTGAAGCTATGAAGTATCATTTGCTGCCGACAGAGCAGCGTATATTAATGAAGAGTGTCCGGACCCGACTGAGGACACCCATGAACCTTCCCAAAGTAGGATCTATTGTTCACACTTATTATTTCATCTGAAAGGCCCATAGTGAGGCTGTTAATACTTTTACTCGTCTGGAATTTTTATGTGCCTGGAAATTCACTGTAGTGTATATAACTCAACTTCCCTGTTGGGTTTGTCTGTAGAGGGTGGGGATTGTTTGGTTCATTTAATCTTTATAAACCGCATGATGTCACTGTTCTGGAACAGAAGGCAACTGATCTTTTTCCTTTCTGAGTCTCATTAGCTTCAGTTAGAGTAGAAAGGAAAATCAGAGTAGGTAAAAAGATTTCTCTGGAAGCTGTGCATATAGATAATAATTGAAGACCAAGTAGTTTCTCAGAATTACATATTAGAGTTAAAGCTGATGAATAGCCTGTTCAGTACATTTCCTTCCTATTCCCTGTTGTATACTCTTTGACGGTGCACTCACACTTCCTATGTAGCCATCAGTGCAAGGTTCACCATATGTCCTCCCAGATCTCCAGTGTTCATATTTCCCTTGTGTCAACGTTCATATTCTACCTTTATCTTTTTAGTTGAAGCCATGTATGTTTCACTGATTTAATTTTCCTTTCAGAAAAACCCCTCATTTCTGTCTCTGTTTGCAATTTCTTGTACTCATTTTTCATCTTCACAGTACTGGAAGACCAGCACTTTATGTGTCATTTTGTGTAGGGTCTAATCAGAATGATCCATAGTGTAATGCTTTTATTTATGTATTTTTAGCTCTTGTATGCATTTGGGGCAATGATCAATTAAGAAATAAGAATCTGTTACCCATTGTTTTTTTTTATATCATCTTTAGTTACCACTCTATCCTTTCCATTAAATTATGTCTTTTAAATTCTTTCACTTAATGTTTTTTAGTGTTTTTTTCAAGTTTTATTTTTGGAATCTACATTTTTAATTGCTTCACATATTTATCGATACTGTTTTTCTGTTCTGCCCAGTGTTAACATCAGTTCTCAATTTAGAACCAACTGTGTATTTTACCAGTATGCTATTTACTCCTTTTTCTAGATCATTAGTAAACATTTTAATCTAGAATGAACCTCAGCACTCTCCCTGGTGATACCTTGCTAGAAATACCCACTCACTGACATAGTCCATTTGCAGAAAATTTCAGTCCATATGATTATGTTTATTATCTAAACAGAGATAATTTATCTCAGCCAAAAATAAGTAATTTGGCCTGTAATGTCCAGTGAGATTCAGGATCAAATAGACTCAAATTTGGCATGATTTTTTTTTTTTTTTTAACATCCCTCTGCGTGTTACTCATCATTTTGTCGTCTCCTAGAGGTTTGGATGCTTTTCTCAAAATATTCTAAATTTTTACTCAGAACTATTATCACTTAGAAGGTATTTACAAGGCATTCACTTCCTACCCTGTTTTGAGAATTGGTATTTGCCGTTTTTAAATTTTCTGATCTCTCCTCAGTTCTCCAAGATTTTTCAAAAATAATTGTAAGTGGCTCAGTAAGTACATTAGCTAGTTCCCTTAACATCTTAGTATGCATGCCATCTGGGTCTGCTGGTTTTATAAATGTTTACATTTTCCAAATACCCTTTTACCTGCTTTTATAAATAGCCATCTTTATAAATCTTCATCACTTCATATTTGTCCATATTATTTGGTGTCAGTTTTTGTTCTTAAAAAAAATTATAATAAGTGTTGATAGTCTTAGCCCATTTAAATTACTATTTTATGCTAGTTTTGTCAGCTTCCTTCTGGTTTGTTTTATCTTTAATACTTTTTTAAACATTTCATATCTGTATATCCCCTCTTCTGGCATCTTTAGCATTGCTATCTTTATCCTGCAAAGACCTTTAGAGTGAAAACTAACTCTCTTCTAATTTCTGGAATAAACATGTCACTTTTGGAAACTTTCTAAAGAGTTCTTGGTAAAATCTTATCAGGTATTTTATTTTCTCTTTTGTAGAGTTGTGATTATCTGTTCAGTTTATATTGTTTCTGGGCTTTTCTGGCTATGGCTTTGGAATGGCCCTTCCAATCTATTACACTTTTGGATTTCTCAATTCTTTAGCTTTTTTTTTTTTTTTTGTGGTTGGTATACCGTCCATGAAGGTTCTGTTTCATTCTGCTTTCTCAGGTGGCTAGGGAGGAGGGGCAGCAGACATGGCAAATGGTAGTGAACTCCACTGTTGCTTTGACCTTGCATTTGCATGATCCCTTCTCGAAATTTACTTATCTACATATATTTTTGAAAAAGTGCTTATGTTGGATGCTCTTTCAGCATTTTCAAGTGGTTATATTCAAGATTAATTTTGAGTAGGTAAGAATGAAGCAAAGATTAATTTCTCATGCCTACATATTTCATAGTAATGATAAAATCAGACAAAATGCGGTAGTGGTTCTAAGGAAACTTTTGTAATGTTTTGGCAATATGTCTACCATGACAGTGACTTAGTACTTTTTATATTAGGCTCTGATATATACATACAAATTTGCATGAATGATTCTTTGTATATCTCAGACATTAGTTTTGCATCTCCAGTAAACAGTATTGGGATTTTGTAAGGTGCTCTTGGCTTTGGACATCATAGTGACAAACTATGTGTGTTTGCTACTATACTTTGTGGCTTCTTTTTTACTTTGGAATCTGTTTTTTTTTTTAACAAATGCTATCATTAGTTCTGTGTATCTATTTTTCTGTATTTTACCCAGCATATGTGTTGAGATTTCCAACTGGAAAATTATGAAACTGGAGTTTTCAGGAGGCAATTTCTAACTAATACTTAATAGGTGAAGAAAAAAAATAAAGTTTAATCGATCTACATTTTAGGATGGTCACTTGAATTTTTTTAACTCCCTACCCCTTGCCTTCCTTAAATATGTCACATTTAATTTTTTCATACCAAAAGTGTTCCCAGTTTTCTATTTCTTTACAGTAGCATAATTAGTTTGGTGTTTCTCAAATGATATCAAATGTCTTTTACAAATAACTGGAGTGTTAGAGTCATGAGTACCTCTTTTGATGGTTAGTAGCATAGTGGTTATTAGTGCAGTCTCTTGATGTCATACAAATATCCTTGCTCTCTTGTGTTCCCATTATACATTCTTTGTCCCTGTTCTCTCTGATTCCTGGAGTCCCAAATCCTCACCCCATTTTACTTGGGTGAGTACAGAACAGATAACACTAGCATTCTCTGTACTCAGTAGTACATTTTCTCTTCCATTCTTATTCTGATATGCAAAAGTGAACTACTGCGTGGAAAACATGAGATTCAAAGTTTAAGAATCATGAAATCTAATAAACCCATATTGTTTCTCAAGGTCTTTTAAAAAAATATTCCCTTTGGAGATTTTTTTTTCTTTTAATGCTTTTTAATGTGGCTGCTAGAAAATTTACAATGATATGCACATTATATATATCACATTTCTATTGAATAGTGGTAGAATAGCTAGAGGTTTGTAAAAAAATAATAATAATAAACTTTTTATTCTTTTTTTTACATTTTCTTAAATGTTTGATTTATTAAATAATTGCCAATAAACTTCATAAGTTAATCTTCCTTAAATATTTCAACTCTTATTATAAAAATAATTGAATCCCCTTAAATGATTTAGAATAGACTTAAAAAATTAGCCTGGTTAATTTTTTTGAACATGTCAAACACCTTAATAAGTAAGCAGAGCATAGAGAAGTACAATGTTTTCAAAATGTATAACTATACTTAGACTTAATCTTGTTCTAGAACATTAACAACATGTGCTTGATTTATTTCACATATATATCTATATCTATCTATCTATAGATAGATAGATAGTAGGTATAATTTATTGTCAAATTGGTTTCCATACAACACCCAGTGCTCATCCCAACAGGTGCCCTTCTCAATGCCCATCACCCACTTTCCCCTCTCCCCCACCCTCCATCAACCCTCAGTTCTCAGTATTTAAGAGTCTCTTATGGTTTGCCTCCTTTCCTCTCTGTAACTTTTTTTTTTTACTCCCTTTCCCTCCCCTCTGGTCTTCTGTTAAGTTTCTCAGGATCCACATATGAGTGAAAACATATGGTATCTGTCTTTCTCTGCTTGACTTATTTCACTTAGCATAATACTCTCCAGTTCCATCCCCTTTGCTACAAATGGGCAGATTTCATTCTTTCTCCTTGCCAAGTAGTATTCCATTGTATATATAAACCACATCTTCTTTACCCATTTGTCAGTTGATGGACATTTAGGCTCTTTCCATAATTTGGCTATTGTTGAAAGTGCTGCTATAAACATTGGGGTACAAGTGCCCCTATGCATCAGCACTCCTGTATCCCTTGGGTCAATTCCTGGCAGTGCTATTGCTGGGTCATAGGGTAGATCTATTTTTAATTTTTTGAGGAACCTCTCCACTGTTTTCCAGAGCGGCTGCACCAGTTTGCATTCCCACCAACAGTGTAAGAGGGTTCCCGTTTCCCCACATCCTCGCCAGCATCTATAGTCTCCTGATTTGTTCATTTTAGCCACTCTGACCTGTGTGAGGTGGTATCTGAGTGTGGTTTTGATTTGTATTTCCCTGATGAGGAGCGACGTTGAGCATCTTTTCATGTGTCTGTTGGCCATCTGGATGTCTTCTTTAGAGAAGTGTCTATTCATGTCTTCTGCCCATTTCTTCACTGGATTATGTTTTTCAGGTGTGGAGATTTTTTTAGATTGATCTTTATCAGAGATGTTAACTAAGCCTCTTAACTATTGCCTAACTGCCAGACAGTGTTTAGAAGTTTAAATTCTGATCGATCTTATATAAACACCTGGATATGGTGTTGATCTTTCTGTCTATTCTACCTCTATGATTTTACAACCTTGCCTTCTTCCCTGTTCTTTCCTCTTCCGTAATATGTGGAGAGAATATCGTGGATTTTCTTTGTTAATTCTTCCTTTTATTTATTTACATCAACATTAGAAAAATGACACATCTGAAGAAAATCGTGTAATTGGTCTATGCTCAGTCTTCTTTTTAAAACCTTTAAAATTCCTTAAACTCTCCAGTTAATAAATTACTAAAATAGGATTCTTTTTGGAAACTTGGGATTTACTCTAAGGAATCCTGTTTTCTGTGCACTTGTCTTTCTGTAGTTCTAAGTACAGGTAGGTCATAGTCAAGGTTGCAAACCTCCCCTCTTTGTATGTATGAATCATTCCACTTTCTGTTTGTTTTGATTTTTTTATTTCCTTTGAACATCTATTTTCTCCTATCATCATTTCAACTTTCCCCTAAGGTCCTTGCCATTCTTTAAAGTTTTCCATATGTGACATCATTAACTTTTATGTTCTTCTGATTTGACAGCTGTGTTTCCATTGTTGCCAAAAAGTGCCCCTTTGTACTCAGTAAAAGACAAACACAGTGACTGCTAAATTCCATCTGTCTCTCAAGGTTCCACTCCCTCCAGGAAGCTTTCATTAAATTATGGCAACATTCCATTTTCTGATCAGCGTTAGTGACTAATGTCTATACTAATCGTATACCTTTTTGGTCATAAATAAATGTATATTGTTCTTGAATTACTTCATGGGTCTTGTCTCCTTAGTGAGATCTATAAGCTCTTGGGAGGTAGAGACTATGTCTTATATTTCTTATGTGTATAACACCTAGCTTAGTTCTGGACAAGTATAGATAGATGACAGGCACTTAGTAAATAGTTGTTGGATTGAGTTGAAATGAAGAAATTTGTAGACCTTGTTTATTCTCAGCACTAGGTTATTGTACATTCATTCATTATGATTTCTAGCATCTCCATTATTTGTGTGGCATCTCTATTTGAGATACAGGAATGTGTGCTCTCTTGTGAACTCCCAATTCAATTATTCCCCCTTTTTCAATAGGTTTTTTTCCCCCCACCTTCTTCCATGTTTCTTTTAATGCCTTACCATCCTTTTCATCTCACCTACCCACTAACATAAATTTCACTTCTGTCTGTACTCCTGGATTGTGGAGATCTAATCCCTGGTCGTTACAAAGCCAGGGTTTAGTTTATAGCAAGCCCTATGACGTACTGCAGCCTTGCCAGTGCTGACTGCCTGCTGTTTTTTGGCTTTAATTCTGCTTTTGCTTGAAGGATCAGAAACTTATTTTAGTTTCTGAAATCCTTATTTTTGACTAAATGTGCTAGATAATAGAATTGTAGTTCTAACATGTGCCCCCTTTGTTGATGTTTATTAAGTGTTGATTAGGTGGTTGTTTTTCCCCAGCTCACCCCACCATCTTCATCCTAACACTCTCCACATCGATGTCTTTGTAAGACATTTTAAATCCCCCCAAAATGCAATAGTTGTTTATTCAAATGCTTACATTTCTGCCCTCCAGCTGATGGTGGTAGTTGGGGGCCAAGCACCAAAGGCTATCCGAAGTGTGGAATGCTATGACTTTAAAGAAGAGCGATGGCACCAAGTAGCAGAATTGCCTTCCAGGAGATGTAGGGCAGGTAAGCATGATGCATTATGGTCATTTCTCTACTGCTGTGTCATTGGGAGCTTCTCTCTGAGGTCCTGTTTTATTAATTAGAATAGAGAGAGAATCCCAAGCAGGCTCCATGCTGTCAGCACAAAGCCTGATGTGGGGCTCAAACCCACCAACTATGAGATCATGACCTGACCTGAAATCAGGAGTTGGAGGCTTAGCCAACTGAGTCAATCAGGTGCCCCAAAATAGACGTGTCTTTAATGTCCCAAGACATTATTGGGAACAGCCACTCAGTTTTCATCTTTACATACCTTTCTGATTCTCTAATATAAAGCGGAATAGCTTAGCAATTTGGTCAGTATTTTCCTAGTTACCTTTGCTGAAGTGCTGAAAAATAATTTTTTAGAGTGGGACCCTTAGTTCTAAGAGACTCCTGACTTAGCCATAATCCACAGTAAGTTGCCTACTTCCAAGCATGCACTTTATAAACATTTGTTGAAATAGACCTTATTTAGCCAAAACTGCAGTCAGAATAGGCAGTTGTAAATTCTAAGGATTCTTCCTGGGACTCAAATTTGGATCCATAATTCATAGCTTCCATAGCAAAATGGAAGGCAGTACTTGAGCAGTATTTCTTGGTGATTGTTACCTGTCAGCATAGAGTTACTTCATTCTTTAAGAGCTGTTTAGTATTTTGGGGGGGGGGGGCGGTCTGGATGTAGTGTAATTTTTGCGAATTTTTAATTGAACATTAAAAATTGTTTTTAAATTTACATTATAAACAATGCCAGAATGAATTCCTTATATATACATTATTATGTACACGTGCCAGTATATTTTAGTGGGGTGTAAAACTCTAGAACTGTAATGACTGATTCAAAGGGTATCCTAAGAGGAACTACCAATTATTACTACTAATAGTAAAATATGAAGGTGTCAATTTCCCTACATTCCTAACAACATCTTGTGATTAAATGTTTAGAGTTTTGCTAGTCTGGTAGGTGAAAAATGTTATCTTACTTTATACTTCTTTTATTATGAGGAAAGTTAAACATCTTTCTGAATTGTCAGTTTATGATTTTTCCCATTTCTTATTATATTATTTTATTGATTTGACAGATATATGGTAAGGAAAGTACCATTTTTGTCTGTCACGTGTGTGAATATTTGTGTTAATCTTTGTTGATTTTACCTGTGTTATTTTTGCCATGTAAAATTTTTGCCATTTTTTTTTGTTTATTTATTTATTTTGAGAGAGAGTGTGTGTGCGTGTGAACAAGCAGGGGGATGGCAGAGAGAGAGGGAGAGCAAGAATCCCAAACAGGCTTCATGTTGTCAGCGCAGAGCCCAAGGGGGACTCAATCCCACGAATTGTGAGATCATGACCTGAGCAGAAATCAGGAGTCAGACGCTCAATTGATTGAGCCACCCAGGCTCCCCAAATTTTTGCCTTTTTATGAAGTCCTGTACATCAGAGTTTTGCCTTTAGACTTAAGGATTTATTTCGTGTGTAGAAAATCCTTACTGTAAAACTGTGTGTGTATGTACATACACGTTTTTTATTTTTTTTAAGTTAAAAAAATTATTTACTTCTGTGTTGAAATAATTTTACACCTACAGAAGAGTTACAAAGATGCTACAAAGAGCTCTGATATATTTATTCCTTAATATTATTATCTTACACAACTGTGATACAATTATCAAAACTAAGAAATTAGTGTTGGTACATTACTGTTAACTAAACTACAGACTTCGTATTTTATGAGTTTTTTCATTAATGTCCTTATTCTGTTTCAGGATCCCACATTGTATTTAACTGTCATATTTTCTTAGCCTCCTCTGACCTCTGTGATAGTCCTCTGTAATAGTTCCATAGTCTTTCCTTATTTTTCATGCCCTTGATTCTTTGGAAGAGTACTTGGTCAGGTATTCTGAAGAATGTCTCTCAGTTTTGGGTGTGATGTTTTCTCATGATTAGATGGGGTATTTCTGGTGATAGTAACCTCAATCACTTGGTTAAGGTGGTACCTGTTAGGTTTCTTCCCTAAAACAAAATTATATTCTAAAATACGAATTTTTCTAGTACTTTCAGAGTTTTATTTTTTATATTCATATCAAAAACATCTAGACTTTATTTTGATATAAGAAGTAAGATGTAGAGTTTGTTTTTTTAATGGTATCCGGTTGTCCAAAGACTTCTAATGGCTAACCTAGCTGTTTCTACTCATTTGAAGTGCTGCCCTTATCATATACTAAATTTCTACATTTACTTGGTTTTATTCTAAATATCGTGTTCCGTTGATTTGTCTTGCCAATTTATGCATCAAAACAGAGCAGTTGTTGTTATAATTACTGTGGTTTATAATTTAATATGTGATGGGACTGGTGATGGGACTCCTGTCTTCTTTCTTCAGATTTTAATTTTTTTATTTATTAAATTTTTTTTAATGTTTTTATTTATTTTTGAGAGAGAGAGAGAAACAGCATGAGCGGGGGTGGGGCAGAGAGAGAGGGAGACATAGAATGTGAAGCAGGCTCCAGGCTCTGAGCTGTCAGCACAGAGCCTGACGCAGTGCTCGAGCTCACAAAGCGTGAGATCATGACTTGAGCCGAAGTCAGACACTTAACTGAGCCACCCAAGTGCCCCTCTTTAGTAGATTTTTAACATTTTCTTCATATGCTTCTACATGTTTCTTGGCAAGTTTATTCTTAGGTATTTTATCTTTATTGTTACTGTTGGAGTCTTCTGTGATACTTATAACTGGTTTCTTACTTCATATCTGATTCCTGATTCAGTTTCCTTTTTATTGCACCATAAGTCATTAGCCTGGGTCCATTCCAAAGTTTACTGCTCATGAGTAAATTTTACTTTCATTGTGTCCCCATGAAGGTACAGTGTGCTTCTCTACCCACTTTAGATTAGAGTTGATGCCCTTTAACTGTGGAATTATGGCCAAATTACTCAAACGTCTGGGTGCTTTGCTTCCCTATAACTGTGAAGAATATCAGTTCTTTTATTTATTTTTTTTAAGTTTATTTATTTTGAGAGAGAGCATGCAAGCGAGTGCACAAGTGGGAGACAGAGGGAGGGAGGGAGGGAGGGAGGGAGGGAGGGAGGGAGAGAGAGAGAGAGAGAGAGAGAAAGAATCCCAAGCAGGCTCTGCAGTCAGTGCAGAGCCTGACGTGGGGCTCTAACTCATGAATTCCAAGATCACAACCTGAGCCAAAGTCAGACACTTAACCAACTGAGCCACCCAGGTGCCCCAAGTATCAATTCTTTTAGTTCACCCACCTCTCCCCCAGAGTGTTTGGACTCATATATTTATACCCTACCACTTGGTCATTTATACCCTACCACTTGGTAAGCATATTATACTGTCTGCAAGAAATGATAGATTTTTGTTTTGTTTGTAGAGAAAAGAAAACATTGAAATGGACCAAATTTCCACAGTGAACATTCCCCAGTGCTCCTTATGAATTGGGATATAGGGCATTTTCACGGTGAAATATATTGCCTGCGGTGTTCACTGCTCACTGCCTCTCCCCCCACCTTCCCAGGAGATCTACCACATTTTCTGCTACTGAGGGCACTCAGGAATCCAGGGATTACTCTCTAGCATTTGTTAGTCCCCTGCCTACTTAAATTGTCCACTGCCTACAGCTCTCCCCAAACTCTGAAGATTTACCAGAAACTAGCTTGAGTTTTCATTTCCTGATTGAAGCAGGGACTGAGAAGTCATTCCTTTCTCTGACAGGGAGCTGCCAACATGGGCAGCTTCATTTGAACAGTAGGAGTCTTCGTGCCATATGAAGGACTACACATCCCTAAATATTTTGGGAGCTGGGGATGAAGCATCAGAGGGTAAGACAGTCGGGGGTAGTGATGTATGCCTGCCTGACACCATCATAGGAAACACTGAGCTGGTCAACACAGAGCTGGTGATTCCTGTTCTCCTGGCTGGATTCAGAGAACTGTGAGGCACAATGCCTGCCTTCATCTGAACAGTGACATAAACACTACAGAATTTAAAAATAAAACTTTGAACAATTTAAAGTGATGATAATGCAGGTTCAGTAAGATTTATTAACCTCAAATGCTCTGTATAGAGTATTATTTGCTCTAGGGGTTCAGGAGCTAGAGGTAATTTCTTCAGGCTCAAGTGGTTCGAGGAAGGCCTCCTAGAGAATGTGGAACTTTCAGTAGGACTTTAAACTTGAAGAAAGCACAGTGGATGGTGAGAGGGGCTTCTCAGATCAGGAGAAGCACAGGAGAAAGCTTAGAAAAGTGAAAAGGTGGTTGAGATCCAGAGGCTAGCAATTTGGCTTCTCCATCCAGGGATTCCCTAACCTCTCTTTAGCCCAGGGTCAGCGAACTTCTTTGGGACCAGAGAGTGAGTATTTTAGGCTCTGGGGGTTATATGGTTTTTGTCACAACTCATGTGCCACTATCGTGTGAAAGTAGTCATAGATACTACATTAATGAATGGGTGGGGCTGTGTAAGACTTATGAATGCAGAAATTTGAATTTCATGTAATTTTTTACGTGTCACAAAATTTTCTTTTGGTGGTTTTTCAACCATTAAAAAAATGTAAGGGCACCTAGGTGGCTCAGTCGGTTAAGTGTCCGACTCTTGGTTTCATCTCAGGTCATGATCTCATGGTTGGTGAGTTCAAGTCCCTCATCAGGTTCTATGCTGACAGTGCAGAGCCTGCTTGGGATTCTCTGTCTCTGCCCCTCTCGTGTGTGTCTCTTTCTTTCAAAATAAATACATAAATTTAAAAAAATGTAAAACCCCTTCCCAGCTCATAGGTTCTACAAAAAATAATCAGCCTGCAGGCTGTAATTTACTGTCCCCTGATTTATCGCACTGTGATAAACCAGAATATATTGTGCAAATTAAGATACACATATAAAGTAGAAGATCCAAAATTGAAAGCCATGGGAGCTGTATACAAGTGGTTGGCAAACTTCTTGGCTCAGTATTTAAGTCTATAAATAAATATTTGAAAAAGTCAAGAGTCAGAATAATGTGTCAGTCCATACCATTGGATTTTTTAATAATCTTAGAAAGGAGGAAAATGTATTGGTTAGATACTCTTGCTAATGAGTAGAATTCTATTCAGTCAGCATTCTCCTAAGAGTAGCTTACATTCTGACAACAGCTATAGACTTACTGGAATGCAGCCTTTAGATAGTATGGTAGTCTATCTATGGTATGAGTATGGTTGCATACTCATCGTTAACTGCTGGATTTCTCTTGCAGGGATGGTCTACATGGCTGGGCTCGTTTTTGCTGTTGGTGGCTTTAATGGCTCCTTAAGAGTCCGCACTGTAGATTCCTATGACCCCGTGAAAGATCAGTGGACCAGTGTTGCTAACATGCGAGACCGCAGAAGCACTTTGGGGGCTGCTGTATTAAATGGATTGTTATATGCTGTGGGAGGCTTTGATGGCAGTACAGGTAACTTCCTCTTCATCTTTTCTACATTGCATTAGAATTAACACAACAATCACATTTAGGGAATGAATTGGGGCAAAATTAGACATTGAGTGTTTTAACGGGAATTTATAAAGATAAGTTTAAAAACTCTCATCAAGAATTCTTTTAGGGGCACCTGGGTGGCTGAGGTGGTTAAGCGTCCAACTCTTAATTTTGGCTCAGGTCATGATCTCACAGTTCATGAGATCTGTGCTGATAGTGCACAGAGTCTGCTTGGAATTCTCTTTCTGCCCCTTCCCCTGCTTGCACTTGTTCTCTCTCTCTCTCTCAAAATAAATAAATGTTAAAAGAACTCTTTTAAATGGTGTAAGAATACTAAGTATATAAATTTTCTTCCTTATGGATCACTGTCAGTCCTCTTACTACATTTAAAAAGCTAGTAAGTGTGAGTAGCATGGTTAGGGGCCCTGGGGAAGAGAGGCTATGCCTATTTTGACATGTTTACCTTCCACCATTTTCCTCTTTTCATTTTAGCCCAATTTAACATACCTAAAGTATTTTTCCCTAATAATATATATAAAAGAAAAATTACCTCACTTTTTTTTAGAGGAGGAAATGAAGAGCATTGTGCTTTATTATAGGCTTATCATCTGTGGAGGCATATAATATAAAGTCAAATGAGTGGTTTCACGTGGCTCCCATGAACACAAGGAGGAGCAGCGTGGGTGTCGGTGTTGTTGGAGGTGGGTGCTGACTGTTCTTTTAGGTGAACATTTCCAGGCACATATGGCTTCTGGATTGCTAGCAGTGATTCTTCTAGTAATCCAAACACCAGTTTTCTAAATGAGCAAGCAAATGATCATTTAAAAGAAAGGAGTAGCCATCGTAAAATTTTATTTATTTTTTTAAATTAGTTTGTCTATATAAAGTAACCTATGTAAGGCCCTTGTTTCCCCCTCACCTCCTTCTCTCCCTCTGTCCTCTTCTTTGCCCTTCTCTCCCTCCCTCTTTCTCTCTCTCTCTCTCTCTCCCCCTCTCTCTCTCCCCCCTCTCTCTCCCTCTCTCTCTCCCTCTCTCTCTCTCCCTCTCTCTCTCTCTCCCTCTCTCTGTGTGTGTGTGTGTGTGTGTGTGTGTATGTTTTTACCTTACATAAAACTGTTAACTGATCTTAATACAATTATTTGGGGAACAAATCAAATGACATAAGTGAAAAATTTTAATTCTAGAGAAAGTCTATTTCACATTTAAGAGGATGTATTGCCACAGTTACTTATTTATATCCTACTTTGTTTATCAACAGAGCTTAAGTAGGCTATAAGTATTATTTTTTGGTGTGATTTTTATTTTATTTGCTTGGGCAGATCTGTGGGTTCTCGCTCCCTCCCTACTGTGGGTATAATTCTTTGCACTGAGTTTTTTTTTTGAAAAGCTTTCTTGTGATATAATTCACATACCAAACAATTCAGCCATTTAAAGTGTTCAATTCAATGTACGTCCATCACCACAATTCATTTTAGAACATTTTTAACCCAAGAACCAGTCCACTCCCCTTAACTGTCATCCCCATTCTCCCTAGACCTCGGCAGCCACTAGTCTACTTTCTGTCTCTGGATAAATTTCCCATTTTTGGAAATGTCATATTAATGAAGTCATATAGTATGTGTTCTTCTGGCTTCTTTGATTTAGCATAAAGTTTTCAAGGTTCATCTATGCTATAACATTTACTAGTACCTCATTTCTTTTTATTGCCAAATAATATTCTATTGCATATTGGTACTAATTCTTGATTTAACTGGTTTTTCCCAAGTTACTAAGATTACTATATTCTGTTTTCCAGGATGTTGTTCACTTACCAAATAATGTTATCCAAAGATGTAGTGAGTTTTATGTTTCTGTTTTATAGTCAGATTTATTGATGAAAATGTTAAATTAATACCATCACGTATAGATCTTCATAATGCAGTTTGGTAACTCTACTGTCACCATTAGGCAAGATCTTCATAATTTATAAAAATGAGTAACAAAAGGGAAACTGCTACTGTGGAGGAAAATACTTTATGACTTGAAAAAATGGCTTTTTATGAATTTGGCTTTCTTTGTGATTCCTTGTTTAGGTTTGCTCTATGCTGTAGGGGGGTATGATGGAGCGTCACGTCAGTGTCTTAGCACAGTCGAATGCTATAATGCTACCACAAATGAGTGGACCTATATAGCAGAAATGAGCACCAGACGGAGTGGAGCCGGTACGTAGGAAACTCATTTAGCAATTGAAGTATGAAAATGATGGAAAAGAGTTAAACAAGTGAAATGATTCATTAGCATCTCTTTATACCATCGGAAAATATACATACTGATTTTAATGCCACTGTCAAATGTCTTTTGAATTATGCAGGTAGTGGTAGTAGGTGTACTTAAATATCACTGTAAAATTCGTAAGTGCTATATTAAAGGCTTCTTCTGTGTTTCATTTAATTATTTATATTGTTTGGCATTCCTTTTAGTTTTTGTTTTGAGTGCTTATTGAACTCAATAATCAAGTCTCTTCATATCCTTTTCTTACAAATTTTGTGCTTTAATACTGGTTTGCTTACACCATGAAAGTTGATTTCAAGAGATCATGTTAAAGGACTTGCCTCTCTGTGTTTCACGTACATGTTATTTTTATTCTATTTGACATCCCTCTTTTAGAATAATAGTTCTTATTGGGATACTCACTTGTCAATTCTGTTCATTTCCATTTCTTAGATTGTATGCTTTAATATTGACTTACTTTTACAAGTCATTTGTAGAAACCCCAATATGTTCTGAATTTCTTGTCCCTTTTACTCTGCTCTAGTTTGGTTCTTTGTGTTTTATAGGTGTTGGTGTGTTAAACAATTTACTGTATGCTGTAGGGGGTCATGATGGTCCTTTAGTACGAAAAAGTGTTGAAGTGTATGATCCCACCACCAATACATGGAGGCAGGTTGCAGATATGAACATGTGCAGAAGAAATGCAGGTATCTGTCTAGCTTACAGTTATGAAATGTATATTGATTTGTATTCAGAGTTTTACTAGTATTGCTGTATATTTATTCTTTTAGTGATTTGGGTTTTCTAATAGATTGGTTCTTTAAAGACAGAAGCTTATGTAATAATTTTATATAGTGTATGCCTAGCTTAGTGGCTACTTTTTGGTGACTAAATGAGAGGAAGAGCCCTCTATATTTGATGCTTGAATTCATTCATTCTTAACCACAAACACTTTTTATTGCATACCATGCATAATGTACTAGAGACTACAGTTCTCAATTTAGTCTGGTTGAGTAAATATTGGTACCAGGTTAAAAGCTAGTTGTTTACCTGAATCTGAAGCTTGAAGAAGCTAACCCTAATTTACTAGTTCTTGATTTCTAAAAATGGAAAAACTAAAACAACAATAGCAACAAGTAATTTTAAGAAAACTGAGGTCTTCAAGATTAGGGAACTAACCTCTTAGAAAGAAGATCCATGAAAGGAAAATAGAAATGGAAACTAGATCCAGGATAGCTAGATTGTCTTTTCAGGAAATGCTGGTCTATTTGAAAATGCCATTATCTTCATGCCATTTTCCAGTCCAAAATAAGTTCCTCATGATTCTCAAACTCACTGTTCACCACTGGATGATGTCGCAAGATGCACCCTCGATCCTGCCCAAAATGCTCCTCTGAATTTCTCTTTATTTTTACAAAAATTTCTATTTGCGACGCCTGGGTGGCTCAGTTGGTTAAGCGTCCAACTTTGGCTCAGGTCATGATCTTGTTGTTCATTAGTTCGAGCCCCGCTTAGGGCTTACTGCTGTCAGCGTGGAGCCAACTTCAGATCCTTTGTATTCCTCTTCCTCTCTCTGCCCCTCCCCATCGTGCACACAGGCACACACACACTCTCTCTCTCAAAAATAAACATTAAAAAAAAATTTCTGTTTAATTCAGTGTGATCATGAGGGGAGACAAAGTACGTGAGACTGCAAGGACTGTCCGTAACGGAACAGAATTTATAATTAATTCCACTTGACCTTTCCCCTCATCTAGTCAATTGTATTTGGTGAGGTACTAAAAACCTCTCTGCTTTAGACAGTCCAGAACTATGGTAAGACCCACAAATTATTAAGTAGAATAAGTGCTTGACCCTGGTGTATACAAAGTTAGAAAAGCCACAGTAATACATTCATGTGCCTTGCTGGACTGGGAGATTTATTTGCATTTAGCTTTCATTATTTTCCTAAAGATTGGAATAGTCTGTGACTTTCTTCTCTACCTGTGTTTTATTGTTTTCAAATCAAAATTAGTTCATTTCTGCTAGTGAGAAGAATAAGGTAGTCATTTGTGTATGTAGAACTACCATCTTGCTCTTGCTTTTCAAGTGTTTGAGCTACATTAAAATGGTATGAGTTTGCTCCCTGTCAAGAGACTAGAATAGTAACACAATTGAATTTGAGTAGAGAAGATCCATTCCATTTGCACAGAAAATACTATTGCTTGTCCACTTTTAAATGCCATATAGAGATTTGAACTCATTATTTTGTTATGTTAAAAATCCGCAGGCATCTGTTCATTATGTTAGAAAAACCATCTACAAAACTACAGAGACCAGTGTGTGGGCAGCATCCTCTGGATGTTTTAATGCCCTCCAAGTGCCAGTTTATTAATAGCTCTGAACCTTGTTTAAAATTCTTAGAAATATGCTTTTAAAATATACACTAAAATAAAGAGCTTTTAAAAGGTGTTCATCTTGGCATGCCTCGCTGGCTCAGTCGGTAGAGCATGCGACTCTGGATTTCGGGGTTGTAAGCTTGAACCCCATGCTGAGTGTAGAGATTACTTAAAAATAAAATCTTAAAAAAAGGTATTTATCTTTTTAACTCAGCAATTTTCTTTGTAAAAAAATATATTTAGGAAATAGTTGCACAAGTATGCAAAAAAAGTATGCAAGAGGAATCCTTGTTCATTGCAACATCATGATAAGAGCAAAAATACCTGAAAATAACAATATCTAAAAGACAAACAAATTATGGTATTATCATAGATGGAGTACTATGCAGCCATTATAAATTACATAGATCTGTATTTATTAACTTAGGGAAGTGTCCAAGGTATATCATTTAGGAGTGGGTGGGTAATAAAGTAGCATGTGTAGTATGAGGAACTTTAAGATTAAAAAAAGAAGTATCTGAGTATATATGCATAGAAAAGAGTCTGCAAGAGTAGAGATCAGAATTTCACTGGTCATTATTCTAAGTAGTACAGAATTAGAGGTGATCTTTTTTTATATATGCTTTTCTAGGTATTTTGAATTTTTCCAAAAAAATGAGTTATTCTAGTAATAAATAATATTGTTCTCTCCTCTTACAGGAGATAAAATAGCTAACCATTCAGTATCATTTCAGAGTTCAAAATCATTTTTACCTTCTACCAATATATATTTTTTCCTTAGGGTTCCCTAAGAAGCTGACTTTGGGAAAGTTAACTGAACGTTTTGACCTTTAATTTTTCTTTAACAAAATAAGAATTAAAATCGTCTCTGACCCATAAAGTAGGGTTGTTGTCAAGACTAACTGAAATAGTGCCTGCATAAGCAGCTACTGCCTACATGGCATGAGTAGGAGCTCGGAAGTGGTGTTCACCTCTCAAATATAAGAGGAATTGTTTTCATGTTCACCATCTTCTCTTCTTGCCTCTTTTCAAGGAAATCAGTGTCTCTGGAACACCTCACCAAACACATATAGGGGTATTTATATTTCCCCAAAGTTTTAAAATTAATTGTTTTTTCTCTCCATAATTTTTTTAAAGGAGTTTGTGCAGTTAATGGTCTGTTATATGTAGTTGGAGGGGATGATGGTTCCTGTAACTTGGCATCAGTAGAATATTATAACCCAACGACTGATAAATGGACAGTTGTGTCATCTTGTATGAGCACAGGGAGAAGTTACGCAGGTAATAATTGTCTAATTGTCTTCTATTGGAATATGAGAAAGATTACATCATCTTGATTTTTATGTAAGAATGTTGTCAGAAGAATTTTCTCAAAGTATATTTCTTTTCTGAAAATAATTAATACTGGATGTATATATTCTAAAATAAGGCACTGGTATTCTTTTGTCATTCTACAGTCATTTGAATTCAAAATCCCAAACCTTTCCAGTGTAGAACAGTACAATAAAATTTAATATGGCTAAAATCTACATAGAGTGGAGTTCACTATGTGGCAAGTCTTTAATTACTCAGCTATCCAAGAAATATAACCACTAGAACACCTCCCCTGGCAGGGTGCCGTGTGATAGTACTACAGTAAGACAGTGGCATAATTTTTCTTACTTAAGCAAAACAGTGGTTGAATCATATAAAATACCATTTTGGGCCCATTCTCTTAGAGATTGGTAATAATAATAAATATAATGACAGGTCTTTAAAATTGTATGTTGCATATTATTCTGATGACAGATACATATGTATATCACTCTAAATTCTAATATTCATTCTGATATTGACCCAATAGTGGAGAGAAAAGAAGTTTATACTAACTAACCATCACTGTTATTTAGGTATCATCCAAACACCTAATAGAAGAACTATATATAGTAGGATCCCAGAATAACATAGCTCAAAATTAGGTGAATTTTTTAAATAGCTTTATTGAGATATAATGGACATAAAATAAACAGCATATATTAAAAATGTAGAATTTTACTAGTTTCAACATGTGTATATACCCATGAACCCATCATCACAATCAAGATAATGAAAATATCCATCACCCCCAAAAGTCTCTTGTGTCCCTTTGAGTATTAGGTGGATTTTGACATTTCCTGAATAAAATAAAATTATTTTCCTTTAATTATAACTATAAAGAGCAAAAGGTTAGTTCTGGATTAAATAGTCTGATGTGGTTCTGGTCCATAACCGGAACAGAGATTTAGCTGTCATTTAGATTAAAATGATAGTAGTATTAAATAAAGTTTAAGAAAGAGACCTTGAAACACCATGATTTGTTCAGTCCCTGATGTTTTTGTAGGAAAGAGTCCACTGCTTTCTGAGAGGTACAGAATGGTGCCTGTGACTTCTGTCTTATTTCTTTGTGTCTTTGCTCAGGAGTCACAGTTATTGATAAACCACTATGAGCCTGAAGGGCATTGTTGGCATATTTATACTGGAGAGACAGGCTTCACCAAGTATTTCTGAAGTGACTCAGAGCCTAGCACTTCTCCACTTGTGGCTGCACTTTACGTCTCAGCAGAAGCTACGATCGGCTGCCCTGAGAGGCCTCAGACACTGAAGATTATTTTTGGTAGAAGCACCGCATAGGCTTTTTCTGCAATGAGCAGCAGCTGACTGAGTTTTAATAAGAATCCCGGACTGCAGTACTTACTCTGTAGTCTTTAGACAACAGTTGCTTTCTTAAAGACTAGTTCTTTACCAACCTTGAATGACTATGGATTATTTTGTGAAGGAAGATAAAATAATGTGTGTTCTTGTAAAATTAAATTTTATCTTTATTCCTTCTCCTGAAAATCTGTATACACAGGAACTGAAAATCTTTGAACAGGTATTAAAATCTATGTAAGTATACAAACTAGGTGAGGGATAAAACTGTTTGCTTTTATAAAATACCTTTGATTACATGAGTATAATAAATTGTGTGCATATAATGTGTGTCTATATGCTTTCCTTTAAATATGTTTGAAAAGATGTTTGAAACTTGATTATACTATTTATAATTGGCACAGTACTTTGAATTATGCCAGTACTACATTGTAAAACAGAGTTGTATTTTTTGATATTTAACAATGCTTAACACTTTAAAATGCCACTTCTGAGGAATGAACATGGTGTAACACACTTGACTATGTGTGATGCCAAACTTTTTTAAATAAAATATAAATTATGCTTATTTATTATTTTCCTTAGTTTAATCTTGGTCATGTTTTGGTGTGTATTTTTAATTTTTTTCTTAAAGTAACTCTTTGGCATGAATATTACTGCAGGTTTTTGATGAATATAATGAATGTATGGAATTCAACTGAATTTGCATGGTCTTAAGAACTTTTTCTGTGTGTATAAATTTAGCTGCTATTAACAGAAGAGAGAACTTTCTGTGAGTAGCCATGTGCGTTGATCAAATACAATTTTTCTGAGATCTTCAATTAATCTCACTTTAAAATGACCAAAACATGTCTTTCTTGAATATCTTTGAATAAAAGTTTGTATATTATTTGTTTCACATTGTCCTTGATTTGTATCTATTTAGTTTCATATTAAGAAAGTTGCCTACTTCGTTTTTCTGTTCTTTTTTAAAGTTTGCATTTTCTGTAACTTCACATATCAGTATTTTAAATTTGATGCCAAAGTAACCTATAAGGCAAGTCTGTTATCATTAACTGAGGTCCCTGAAAATTGTTATCCAAGAAAAAGTTACCTCAACCATCAGAGAAAAGTCTCCCAAGTATTGGTGAAATTTAAAGTTTTTATATTCCTCTGTCCCCTAATCTAAGCACAAGATAACAATAGAACAAAGAGCAATGGACCAAAAAGAAAAAAGAAAAAATCTGCTCTAAAGTAACTGAGAAAGGAATTGTGATTTTGATACTAAATAAAAGGAATTGAAGGATTGGGAGTGGGGGAGCAAGATGGACAGCTGAGGTTGTGGACCCCTGACAGGGTGCAGAGGGGGAGGGAAGGAGATGGGAAGGGGAAGAGGGGAAGGACGAGTGGGGAGGGGAATGGGAAGGAGAAAGTGCGATGGGATATGGTGGCTGTGCCTCAGAAGAGGAATTTAAAAGGTTAGCATAGACAGAACAGTAGCCAGAACAATGGATAACCAAGAGGAAAGAATTATACCTGTGATAAAATTTCCATTTAGTTTAATACAGAGTACTGAAATTTAAACAACCATATTTAATACTCACTTGAACTTCCAATTATAAATGGAAATATAAAGAACTTAATCAGAAAAAGAAAAAGCCTCTGCTTACCATATGAAAAAGTGAATTTCTGCATTAGTGTGGCTCCAAGCACATCCACTGTCAACGAACATGTTGAGGATCTAATGAACTTAGAGCACTATTAGCTGTTTCCCACAGTGGCATCAAGGAAAATGTGTGTCATTATCTTTCCTGATCGCTTCCAAACACTAATATTCTATGAAACTCTCTGTGCATTATTAGACTTATCTAAAAAATGTGTAAGCTTTTCTTAAAATGCAATCTATTAAGGTAACAGAGACTTAAATACTTAAAATGTCAAACACCACTTTGTCTTTACTTCCTTTGAAGCTTTAATAGCTATACTATAAAGTAGTTTTGCCACGTTTTGTCAGTGGGTGGATTCATAACTGTTTTCGGAGGCTTTGGATGTACCCTGTTCCCCCATGCCTCTCTGTCTTTCCAGTTTGGAACACCCCCCACCCCCCACCCCTTTTTAAAAAGGCATAGAAGACCATTCCTGGTATGTTCTATTATCGTACAAAAAAGAGCAGAACTTAAGACAGAGAGGCATGTTAGAAATCCTGCCAAAGAAACAGCACCAGGTTGAGCAGAGTTCAAGACTAGATTTGAGCATCTGCATTGGGAAGGAAATCTGCTTCCTGCTTTGTGTGGATCTCTGCTTTCTTGGCCAAATGCACTGGTGGCAAGGGTACGGTGGATGGGGTGCATACTGCTAGGAGTTCCTTTAGACTCTGGCATATGATTCCTGGTTTTTATTATCATCTCTTAGAGCATGAGGTCCTGGGTATTCATAATCTTAGCTGCTGATGAGTTATGAGACTTTGTTTATTTGGAGAGAGAACGACGGAGAGAGAAGGGGGAGGCGCAGAGAGAGTGGGAGAGAGTGGGAGGGTGTGAGAATTCCAAGCAGGCTCTGCACTGTCAGCACAGAGCCCCATCCCACGAACCATAAGATCATGACCTGAGCTGAAACCAAGAGCCAAATGCTCAACCGCCTGAGCCACCCAGGCACCCCGAGTTATGAGACTTATTTTATTAGAGACAAGGGTAGCATAATACACATTGATGTGCTACGCCTGCCGCTTGTTTCAGTTTGATCTTGAGCAAATTGCCTCCTATTGGCTTGTATGGCTGCCAGTGCCTCAGTTGGAAGAGGAGGTTACAGGGGAGAGTGGAATCACACTTTGAATCAAGACTGGGGTTCCAACCCTGGCCTCATGACTCTAAAGAAGAAAAAGATGTGTACTGGAAAACCCATGGGCATAAGAATCAGAAGGTGGCTCTAAATTTATATCCCTCTCCAACAGCTGCTTGCTGTGACTTTAAACACATTACTTAACCTCTGACTGTTATTTTGTCTTCTCTAAAATGGCAACAATAGTGCCTGTGTCACAAGGTTATTGTGAGATTTGAAAGAAATGATGTGTGTTATAATAAGCTTGAAATACAGAGGACCCTCGATAAATTACCGCCTTCGTTGCTCTTCTCTGAACATCCCATTTCTTCATTGTAGGGAAATAACTGAGTTGGCTGCCATATCTGTATTTTCTTTCAGCTCTAAATGTCCAAGATTTAAAATAATAATTTGGCCCCTCCAATACATACACCTGCTCTGATTTAGAAAATGTATCTACTATGGTGGATATGATCTGAAATGGTCAGTAAGCACTTTACTGAACACTTCCTGTATTCCAGATACTTGTGCAAATGAGATGTAGGTATTATTACAATACTCATTTTACAAATGTACTAGATAAGACTTTGAGAAGTTACCCAAGAGCACACTGCTAATTGAGAAAGCCTGGTAACCTCAGCCAACAAGAGGGGAGATCTCTGGAGCTGGGCTGGACAAGCAAAGTAGTCCTAAATTAGGATGAGGGGCTGCGCTTTTGTACTGCGGCATCATTCAGTCACTGGACTCCGGTCCCATGAAAAGGGGGTGTGCCAGTGGGGAGAGGTGGCTGTCTTTGCCAACACTCAGAAGCCAAATGCCTGCTTCAGTCCTGAAGAGGGGGATTTGGGTGGTGCACCACAGCATCCATTCCAGGACACCATTCACCTGCCTGCACAGGCGTCCTACAGGGTTCTGACCACCAAAAGGGCAGATCCATTTGCTTTTCATTTGATTTGACCTCGCTGTCCTGATACTTTACAGAGAACGTGGTTGTCAGACATGGGACAGTTAGACGAGAGAGTCACTGAACTTATCGAGAGACATCCACCAAAAGGGGACTTCCTCAAGCTGATAGTGCCTGAGTTGATGGGTGATGGGTAAGGGAAGAGATGGCTGAGTACTTCAGGCAGAAGAACCAGTTTGAGCATAGCCCTGAGAGAAACAACGGCATCCTGTTTCCAGAAACTACTGAATAGCAAGTGCTTTCACCTAGCCCAAATGGTGCCTTTGTGCGAATTTTTAGAAGGCCCTGTTTAAATTCGTATACTATTACACCATCTGTACACACGACTCTTATTGCCTCGTACACAAGTATTTTACTGTTGACACATGGCGGAGACGAGGCTAGGGCTCCCGAAAAGTTGTAAGCGCATCAAGCTCTCTGCGCGTTTGTCCCACACCTGGATTACACCACGTACACCACGTGGGCGTTCTCAGGTCACGGCCTATGGGCTAGATTGACGCCTAAACACCCCAGGGAGCAGCCGTCTGCCAAGTCAAACCATTTGCTAAACTTTTCTGAGCTTCGTGTTTTCTCATCTGAAAATGGGGGTAATCATAACTCTTTAGATGATCACAGGAGATATATTGCGTTTGAAATTCTCCATCTTCCATATATAGGGGGTTATTAAGGGACACTGGGGCTGGGGAAACAAGGAAGAAGAATGATCTAGATCCAAGGTAGAGCAGAGGGAGGCAAGGCTGTCTGTAAAGAAACCGTCAAAACAGATCTTAAAACTCATTTATACTTTTTCTTCCCAGGTTTTTGCCAAGCGACTGCTACACAAGTCACATCTTAAAGTCGCGCGGAGGGCGGCCTGGTACCCTCTTCCAGGGACTGCGCGGGGGCCGGCAGCAACTCCTCAAGAACCGCGGTTGCCAAGGCAACTCCTTGCAGCGGCTCTCTCGTGGTGGTAGTGTCCGCCCCCTCACGCTGTCACGCGTCCTCGCGCTTCCCCGCCTCCAGGCGCGCTGCGGCGCTGGCTACTGGCTAGACGCCTCGGTCTCACTATCCTCACTCCATTCGCAGAGCCAATGGCTGGGACCGCCAGGGATTTGTTCACGCGAGTCACACGAGTCCGCCTGCTGCAAGGACCAATCACAGCGCGGAGAAGGAGGGTTGGGAGCCCTCGCAAGCCAATAACAGCAAAAGAAGCCGCCTCGGCCTCTTAGCTCCACCCTCGAGCCGGAAAGGCAGGTTCCGAAGGTGCAGCACCTGGTGGAGTCTGGGTGACGGTGGCCCGCAGTTCCCGCGCGGTCGTCCAGGTGAGACTGGTAGGCCAGGAAGGGGGAGCGGGCGGGCTCCGGCCAGCTGCCCCGCGGTATTGAGGGGAGCGGGGTCGGCCGTGGATGCGCGCTCGCAGGGCGGCAGCGCCCGCTGTGAGGACGGAAGGCAAGGGGAACAGGTGAAAGCCGTGTGAAATCTCAAACGATGAATTTAGGCTGGGGCATGGTTCTTGCCCTTTAAAAGTTTACAGTCATCCGAAGACGGGATATATTAGGAGATAGTTCACAGGGTGAAGGAGTGATGAAAGTTTTGCAAAAGCAGAAGCACTACTGGGGAGATAAGGTCTCTTGCGTATGTGCAGTGGAGGTAGTGGGGTTGGGAAGGGCGTCTGAGAGGAGGTCACTGAAGGATGAATAGGAGTTGGATGGCGGACGTTACCGACAAGGGAGTGTTGTGCCCGTTACACGTGAAGTGTGAGAATATAGCGGGAAGGTGGGAGATAAGAGAGGTGAAGAGTGAAGGCCTGGCAGGGCCTGTTTCGCCTCGCTCAGGGCCTTGGTTTTTATCTTTCAGGGACGCATTCCCTTGGCATCTTTTTTAAAGAAGGGGGTTAACTCTGCTGTTTAGCTAGACGCTGCCGTTGTACCTTAAAGGTAGTGTTTAAGGAGGGCAAGCTAAGAGATTGGGCAACGCCAGCCAATGAGGGAACTGTTTGCTGCAGTCCGGGCTCAGCCAAGGTATATGGGCCAAAGGACGGACACTGGCCGACCGTGCTCAGCCAAACTTCAGAGTTTCTCAGAGAATACACAGATAACTCATTTTTTTTTCTTCCTGAGAATGGAGCAGGCTCCCAATCAGGTTGCACAAGGATAAGAAAAGGGAAAAGAACTCTTTATTTCCCCTCCCCTCTCCTTAAGTTTAATTCCTAGTTTTTTGGTTTTGTTCATTTGGCAAAGATGTATCCAACTCTCCTTTCTTGTGTCGGGAGAGTAAACCCCTGAATTACACCAAGTCTCTAAATTGGGGGTAAGTTTGAAGGCTTGACCTAGGCAGCAGAGGAGAGACCGGGAACATTCTTTCAGAGATGACTAAGTAGATGATGGTGCAGTTCCCCAAATTAGAGGTTAAGGAAGATAGAATATTTGGGCAGGGTTACAGGGAGCAGTTGGCTGAATTTTGGGGCATGTTGAGTTTGATGGAACTCTGAACTGTGTAATTGAAGATGGCCGGTAGAGTTTTAGATAATCAGAACCTGGAGTTTAGGAGAAAGGGCTAGGGACAGAAAGACTATAGATACTATAGATAATTTCTTTTTAGCAAAAATTTTTTTAATGTTTATTTTTGTTTTTAAAAAAAAATTTTTTTTAATGTTTATTTATTTTTGAGACAGAGACAGAGCATGAACAGGGGAGGGGCAGAGAGAGAGGGAGACACAGAATCTGAAACGGGCTCCAGGCTCTGAGCTGTCAGCACAGAGCCCGACGCGGGGCTTGAACTCACGCAGCGTGAGATCATGACCTGAGCCGAAGTCCGACGCTTAACCGACTGAGCCACCCAGGCGCCCCAATGTTTATTTATTTTTGAAGGAGACAGCGTGAGCAGGGGAGGGGCAGAGAGGGAGACACAGAATCCAAAGCAGGCTCCAGGCTCCAAGCTGTCAGCACAGAACCCGACGCAGGGCTCCAACCCACCAACTGAAATCATGACCTGAGCTGAAGTTGGACACTTAACCGACTGAGCCACCCAGGCTCCCCTGTTGTATGCTTTATTATTGATGATTACAATAGACCATAGTGGATGAGAACATAATCTCCCCCAGTAAGTATTTTTGTAACTTGGGTTAAGAAAGTTGCTCACTCTGGGGCACCTGGGTGGCTCAGTTGGTTGAAAGACCAACTTCGGTTCAGGTCATGATCTCACGGTTTGTGGGTTCGAGCCTCGCATTGGGTTCTGTGCTGACCTTTCAGAGCCTGGAGCCTGTTTCAGATTCTGTGTCTCCCTCTTTCATTGCACCCCCCCCCCCCATGCTCTCTCTGTCTCAAAATAAATAAACATTAAAAAAAAGTTGATTACTCTTTCTAAACCTCAGTTTTTCATTTATAAGATGGAAATAATAAAATCACCTGCTTTGTGAAGGATTAAAGTCTTTAATATAGAGAGAGCATGTAGCGCTCTTAGAACACAGTTCCTGGCATATAGGAAGTGCTCAATTACTGTTAGCTTAGCTACTGTGTGTCAGGTCCTAAGTTAAGTACTTCACGTGTATTATGTCTTGGACTCATTAAAACTATTTTTCTTTTTTCAGCTTTATTGAGGTATAATTGACAGGTAAGATATTTAAGGTGTACATTGTAGTGATATATGTATCTCTCTCTATATATCTCATATATGAGATATATATATAAATGATATATATGTATATGATATATATATCATATATATATATAAACATACACATACATTATGAAAAGATCCCACCTTCTAGTTACGATTCTGTACATTTTGCAGATGATAAAACTGAGGTTCAGAGAGGTTCTATAACTTGCTTAACGTCACACAGCTACTAAGTGATGTTGGTTAAGCATTGTCAAATTTGGTGATGATCTCATGAAAAATGAGGATTGGAATGACTTTTATCTTGTGAGTTAGGAGACTGAAGACACCTTGGCGTGAATGGGAGCTAGATTGCAAGTGGTTGAGTGACGTGTTTGGATGCAAACAAAGCAGGAGAGGCTTTTTGTTGATTTCTCCCTAGAGAAAAAAGAGGTTGGTTCAAAGAAGAAAAGTGGGACAGTGGCTTGGGGAAGTGGGGGATACAGGTTAGGAAAACTTTTCACAAGAAAGGAAGACTTTCTTGTGAAAGTACGAGTATGGAGACATGAGTATGTTTTCTAAACTTGAAGGAATGGACTCAGTGAAGAGGGCAAGATGAAAAGTAAGAAAGGACAAGTGACAGACTAGTTCTTAAGGTAAGAAGGGAACAAAACACTAGTCACTCTCAGAGAGGGTGAGTGAGAAAAGAGAAATTTTTAGGTTGGAATGGCCAGGATGTAACTGTAGTCCCATAGTATAAGCCATTTGAGAATGAGTAGGACAAAAGAACTAAGCATACAAAGTGAATTCAGATACCTGAGAAAGTTGACTGAGCTCCCCAGTATCCTCTGTGAGGCACAGTGAGAGGTCAGCATTGGGAGTGGGGCATTTTGAGCACTATTAAGAGTGCTTCTGGGGCGCCTGGGTGACTCAGTGGGTTAAGCGTCCAGCTTCGGCTCAGGTGATGATCTCACCGTTCGTGTTCTAGCTCCGTGTCGGGCTCTGTGCTGGCAGCTCAGAGCCTGGAGCTGCTTTGGATTCTCTCTGCTCCTCCTCTGCTCACACTGTCTTTCTCTTTCTGCTTCAAAAATAAATAAACATTAAAAAAAAAAAAAGAATGCTTCTGAGGCTTTAAACAATTTGTCTTTAAAGTTGTCCTTCATAATTTGCACATTAGGAACAACAGGGAACATTTTTAGGAAAGTAACATTCTTTGTAAGTTTTTCTTTTTTGATTTCATGACCCGTTATGCTTATTTATTATATAGGTAAAGTATATTCATGAGAAAATTATAATTGCAAAAAGGTATAAAATGGAAAGTAGAATTTTTCTCCTCCCGCCTCACCGCCCCTCATCCCGTGTGTGCACATGGACAAGAGTGTGCATCTTTTCCTCTTGATCTCTTCCTCTAAAGGTCACCACTCTCAATTGTTTCCTGGATATCCTTCCATACATCGTGTGTGTGTGTGTGTACACACGTGTGCACACACACAGATAAATATATAACGTTTTCACAGAAACAAAGTGGGGGGGCTCTTCTTTATGGGTATTATTCTGCAACCTGCTGTTTCATTTAACATTGTATCTTAGACATCCTTCTATGAAGAACGTACAGATTTTCCTTGTTCTTTTAAGTGGCTGTATAATTGCCTGTGAAAGGACTTAGGGTTTATTTAACTCCTTTCTTGTTGATGGACTTATTTATGTTGTTTTTCTTTTTTCTTTGTTTTGGCTGCTATAAGCAATGCTTCCTTCAGTCTTAGTGTACCCGAGTAAGAAAATTGCTGGATCAAAGGGTGTATTTATTTTTAATTGTGACAAATATTGTGAATTTTTCCTCAGACATACTAATCCTTCCATTAGCAATGTATAATGATGCCTGTTTCCCCAAAGTGTGTTTCCAATACTGGGTCCTGAGCACCATGAAACTTTTAAAGATTTTTGGTTTAGGATGTATTTCTTTGAGTGGAACTGAGCTGCATATTTGTTTAGTGAACATTTGTATTATATTTATTTCTCCATGAACTCCTTGGGAATGTCTTTTGGCATTGTTCTGTTGGGTTTTTAGTCTTTCTTTAAAGCACACTTGGCAGCCTTTTGTCATGAGTGTTGGAAATATTTTTTCCAGTTTGTCATTTGATCTTTGACTTTACTTATAATTATTTATTCCCCAGTCAGAAGTATTTAATTTTTATGTAGTCTTATTTGGCAGATGTTTTGTTTTTTTTTTTTTTTTTTTTGGTTTTAAGTGACACTCAAACTCCATTATTGCTAATTGAAATTACAAGTTTTTCCAAGGAGACCACACTGAAAAGTCTCTTTAAAGATAGTCTGACATCTGGATGGCCAACAGGCACATGAAAAGATGCTCAACGTCGCTCCTCATCAGGGAAATACAAATCAAAACCACACTCAGATATCACCTCACGCCAGTCAGAGTGGCCAAAATGAACAAATCAGGAGACTATAGATGCTGGAGAGGATGTGGAGAAATGGGAGCCCTCTTGCACTGTTGGTGGGAATGCAAACTGGTGCAGCCGCTCTGGAAAGCAGTGTGGAGGTTCCTCAGAAAATTAAAAATAGACCTATCCTAAGACCCAGCAGTAGCACTGCTAGGAATTTACCCAAGGGATACAGGAGTACTGATGCATAGGGGCGCTTGTACCCCAATATTTATAGCAGCACTCTCAACAATAGCCAAATTATGGAAAGAGCCTAAATGTCCATCAACTGATGAATGGATATAGAAATTGTGGTTTATATACACAATGGAGTACTACGTGGCAATGAAAAACAATGAAATATGGCCCTTTGTAGCAACATAGATGGAACTGTGGAGTGTGATGCTAAGTGAAATAAGCCATACAGAGAAAGACAGATACCATATGGTTTCACTCTTATGTGGATCCTGAGAAACTTAACAGAAACCCATGGGGGAGGGGAAGGAAAAAAAAGAAAAAAAAGAGGTTAGAGTGGGAGAGAGAGCCAAAGCATAAGAGACTCTTAAAAACTGAGAACACACTGAGGGTTGATGGGGGGTGGGAGGGAGAGGAGGGTGAGTGATGGGCATTGAGGAGGGCACTTTTTGGGATGAGCACTGGGTGTTGTATGGAAACCAATTTGACAATAAATTTCATATATTGAAAGTAAATAAATAAATAAATATAGTCTGAAATTCTTTGTCCAGTGTTCTTTTAGATCCTGCTCTTGAAACTTAACGTGTGGGTTTTAAATCAGTGTCCTCAAATGGACACGGTGATGACATCTAGTAGTTGACTTTTTTTTTTTTAATCACATGTTTAGGATCTGAGAATTGGTACTTCTTTAGTATTTGTTGTTTTAAAAATTATCAGAAGATGAATTTTAAAAATTATTTTGCTGGAATTTCACTGTTTTATGTATTTATTTGTCTATTTTTACAGAATTCTAAGGCTTTCTGCAGAGATTTGGAAAATGGCAACAAATGAAAGTATCAGCATCTTTAGTTCGGCATCCTTGGCTGTGGAGTATGTAGATTCACTGTTACCTGAGAACCCTCTACAAGAACCATTTAAAAATGCTTGGAACTATATGTTGAATAATTACACGAAATTCCAGATTGCAACATGGGGATCTTTGATAGTTCATGAGGCGCTTTATTTCTTGTTCTGTTTACCTGGATTTTTGTTTCAATTTATACCTTACATGAAAAAGTACAAAATTCAGAAGGTGAGTGTGATGGACTTACAATGCAATGTTATCGTTGATGTGGAAGGTTTTAAAAGTAAATATAACTTTGTTTTGAGAGAATCTAGATCACGGCTGTCCGATGGAAATTCAGTGAAGGAACATGCATAATTTTATATTTTCTGATAGAATACATAAAAAAGTATAAAGAAATAGGGGAATTAATTTTAGTATTATGCTTCATTTAATACAATAAATCTAAACTATTATCTTAAGTAATCAATATAAAAGTACTTAATGAGATATTTTATGTTCTTATTCTCACAATAAGACTTTGAAATCAATTGTGTATTTTACATTAATTTTAGCCCATCTCAGTTTAGACTAGCCATATTTAAAACGTTCAATAGCCACACATTTCTAGTTCTACCATATTGGACAGCACAGCCCTAGATTGTTATTGCTAATGTTTCAAGAATAATTTGTTAAATTATGCTTTCATTAGATGTGATATTTGTCTAATTTGGGCTTAGAAATTTTAATCTCTTAAACTAGCTGGAAAGGAAAGTTATGGGGATTTGTAGATAATTTGCAATTCGCTCCTACCCCTGATGTCTCAGCTGCTAAGTGTATGTTAATATTCTAAGATCTTGATTGGGGTTATTAAACGTTTTGTTTTTTCCTTACATAATATGGTAGTGGTTGAGCAGCATTCATGTCATCCCAAATGAGGAAGTCCTGAGGCCCCTAGTTTCTAGATACTTGTTTTAGTGCACTAAATTTCTTGAGATCCCACCGTGCATGACAAAGTGTTGAGATACACACAGTGCTGCTTTTCAGTTTTAATCACAGGGAAAATGGTGAGCTCTACCAGAGTGTCAACTAGAGTGTGACAGGGGTCCCAGCAAAGAGTCTGGACTAGCTTATTAGAGATGCTTTATCAGCACTTCGCAAACCCATGATAGTTTCTAATGCTTGCTGTTTACTTTTCTAAAAAGTCATGCCAAACTAAAACTCAAGGACACGTGGTCTTGGTAGAACATTTGAGAGTGTTCCTTTGTGGAGACTAATTTGCACTTACTAAGTACCCGTCAGGTGGCAGGCGGTGTGCACATTCTCCCCCATGGGTCTGTTTGCCCCGCTGCCTCTCCCAGTGAGTTTAAGTGCTCACGCAAAGGCCATCATTGATCCTGTCCGGGGATACTGCAGGCGATCAGGCGACTAGACTGTAAGCCAAGGGAAGAACAAAAAGATTGGAGAGGAAGGAAAAAGGGACATGCCCAAAGGGGAGTATTCTCTTACCCTAAATTAAGGACAGAAGTTCCAAAATGCTTTTTATAACAGGGCCTGCTTTGAAAGGCAGAGTTCAATTTGGATGTCTGTCTTCATGCATGTTTGGGATGATTCTGACTAGAGTGTGTCACCTCTTGATTTGTTTGCTTATAGGGCTGAATCATGGTATGTCTGGCCAGGCCAGAGTGTCCCTGGCCTCCTTCTGCCCTCCGCACTTGACTCACTGGTCAGAGGGTGGTCACTTTTCCAGAGAGAAGAAGACCTTTTTCAGTCAGTGTTTTATGAATGACTTTAAAAGGTGGCAAAAGACCGTACAAGTAATTGTCTAGTTGGTTACAGGTGGACTTAGAAACAGAAATGGAAAGGGCGGGTATATGGCCTCATGCTGTCTTGTCTTCCTTTGAGGTTCAACACCATCAAAATCCCTGCTTTGAGCTTTTTGATACCAAAATGAACTGTGTTGGTAAATCAGTACAAGTTCTCATAAAAGGGTTTAAAAACAAGCAACAGAATCAGTACAGTTAATTACAGGTTTATGCATTTTGAAGGCAAAAGCCCTGAAACCCTTGTTTGGGGGCACAGGAAGAAGGTCGCTGGCAGTGAGGAGAGCAGTTTCAAACAGGATAGACTAGGGGATAGTCAGTGCGCGTGCTCACTAGTGAGAGGGAAATTTACAGAACATCACGTCTTCGTAGTTCTCTAGCAGTTTTCCTCAGGGACGCGTATACTAAAAACATTCGATTGTCCTAATAATGGTATTATTCCTTCATATTAGGATGCAGTGATATATAAAGTGTAAAATGCAGTAAACTCTGATGTTCCACTAGGTAGGAGTTTTTGATTGTTCACTATCTTTTTTTCTAATATTTATTTATTTATTTATTTTGAGAGAGAGCTAGCAAGGGGAGGGCCAGAGAGAGGAAGGAGAGAATTCCAAGCAGATTACCACCACCCCACCCCAGGCTCCCCCATTGTTCATTATCTACCCAGGCTCCCCCATTGTTCATTATCTTTTAAACTAATTTATGTACATTTTAACCATGTGATTTTATAGTTGACTGATTTGTGTGTTAATTTCTGCAGCTAAATTAGGGTATCACATTCAAGCTAGCATATTAAAAGTCTGTTAAATGGAATTTGTAGGGAAAATTTGCCCAAGCTAGGCTCTTTAATTTATTTTGTCCCCAATCACAGACTGGAGGTTTGGAGTAAGGAGGTCAGATAATCTCAGAGTAGAGATAGCTAATTAATAATTATCTTGTCTAATCCCTTCATTTTATTGTTGAGAAAACAGAGTTGTGAGCATCTCAGAGCTAGTTAGCTAGTGATGGTGGCCCTGAGATTGGAGGCTGGCTCTCTAGATTGGTTATCTATTAAATGCTTTTTCTTTTTTTTTTGTTAGAGAGGATAACTCAAGGAATTTTAAGAGCAACAAAAAAGAGAATTTTAAGACCAGAACTGGAGACCTAGATTTTAGTTAGTCCTAGTTCGGGTCCCTGCCCGTGTGATCCTGGGCAAGGTAGCAGACCTCTCTGGGCTTCTACTGCTGAGCAGTAGTTTCCTTGCTTGGGATATTATGGTTTAGTTAAAAAAGTTTGACTGGCAGCTGTCTGGATTTTTAAGTAAGGACATGCAAAACAAAGCAATAACTATTATATATTATCACCGTCTTTTTATGAAACCAGAAGCACCTTTTCTTATCTAACTGCAGCCCTTTAAATCGAATAAATTTAGATTCTTTTATATGGCTTGCTAACCAAGTCGATATCCTGATGAGGTTTTCTGAACATTTTTACAACATTGATCTCACTTTTCTCATTTTGACTTTCATCTCTGAATGTCGTCATCTGTGGGCAGTAGCTCTCCATTCTTTGGGAACCACCGGACTCATTTCTGACGTTCTTCCAGCTCAGAGAGTTATAATTCTGTCATTGGAAATGACAAAAATCCACTTATTTCTGGGAATACACTTATTTCTGAGTACCGCTAAATGGCTGGAGGCATCACTTCACCTCCGTAATCCAGGTTTCCAGTGCGGTCTGTATGACAGCTGGGAGAACCTGCCTGTGATCTCAGCATAACACATGTCTTCTCTGAAATTCCTGCTGACAGAAGTGAGGGCTCTGTGGGCAGCAAAGACGGAAGAGTGATTCACGGTGTGGTGTTTTTTTGTTTTGTTTTGTTTTTTCAGTTTGTTTGTGACCTTTATTCCTGGGTTTGTTTGGGAACAGTTTCTTCACCTATTTTAACTCATTACCATAGTTGTCAAGAATTTAGAAGGGGAGGGTGCTGTGATTCCTGGCCCTTGCTTATTGCAACATAGTCACTGTAATGTAAGATTAATTAAATAATGTAGAATTAAGGTCACATAGAAACATTACAGAAATAATTAGAATTCACTCTGATTTTCAGGTCAAATTACTGACACAATACTAAATACTACGATTTTTCTCCCTAGGATAAACCAGAAACATGGGAAAACCAGTGGAAATGTTTTAAAGTACTTCTCTTTAATCACTTTTGTATCCAGCTTCCTTTGATATGTGGAACTTATTATTTTACAGAGTATTTTAATATTCCTTATGATTGGGAAAGAATGCCAAGATGGTATGTAGATAAAGATTTGATTTTGATACTCAGTCATGGTTTATTATCTAGTTAAAATATCCTTAATGTTGATCTTCTTTCTTCATTTGGTTAATGTTTATTCTAAACTTTAGAAGTAAATACAATGTAGAAAAGTAAACCATTAGTAGAAACTTAAAATGTTCCCATTTTTTATCTCTCTCTATTTTAATGTAATATTTTATTGGAAAGTGATTTCTTACATACATCAGAAGTTTCAGTAGCACCCTTTATGTGACTGTATACAGATCCATATGCTTCAACCAAGAAAAACTCTGTTACATTTTAAGTCCAAAATGAATAAAAAGAGAAGAGAGTAATTGTGAGATTTATAAAAGTTGTGTCCATATAGACACATATATATTATCTGAGCACAAGTATTTGTGTTCAAATAATATTTGTGTTCAACTGTTTGCTCCTGACATACCCAAATACAGATATACCAATATTAGGTGTACACTTTTTCTTTTCTTTGTAATATATGTTTAACGTATAAAAGCGTTGTGTATGTGTTCATTTGTATATAAAATGTTTTTGCCCCTTGCTCTTATGACCCTCTCTTTGGTGGAAAAGAAGTGATGATTTTAACTCTTAATAATCTCAGTTCAAGTCCTTCATCAGTATTATTCCTTTCCTAGATGTTTTGGATTTTGTTTAACTCTGATTTTATACATGTGAAATTTTTTCAGTTTTTTTGTTTTTTGTTTTTTGTTTTTTTTTTTTAAGTGGAGCAATGTGGAGCTCAAACTCACAACCCTGAGATCAAGAGTTATGTGTTCTACCTGCTGAACCAGCCAGGCACCCCTATACATGTGCATTTTTAAAAAATGAATTAGAATTGCTACAGTGTCAATCTCTTTACCCCTTCTTCAGAGGTATTATAATACCAGCTATAATATAATCACGTTGTACTTATCAGTTCTGAGAGTTTGCTGGTCAGTGTATCCAGTTAGGTCAGGTGGTTGGTGGGTATTTGGTGTCATGTAATTCCTCAAGCAGTGATCCCAAGGAAAAATCTAGATTGTTTAAGTAAGTTATCGTATACTCATTACAGTATTTTCATCTTAAAGGTGTCTGCTGTTGGTAAAATGCTTAGGCTGCGCAGTGATTGAAGATACCTGGCACTATTTTCTGCATAGGCTCTTACATCATAAAAGAATATATAAATATATTCATAAAGTTCATCATGAGTTTCAGGTATGTTAGAATTTTTTTTGTTTTCTATTAGAGGCAAAATGTTTTTCTTCAAGCTTTTAAAAAACTGTCAGTGATATTTGTATTGCTTTTTATTTGGCATGAGCATGTTAAGACTATAACACACACACACACACATACATACAACCAGTTCTATAAATTTTCAAGAAAAATGTTATATGAAATAGTTCAGTCACTCATCTTTGGGGCCAGAGCACTATCCTATCACAGTTGGTATGTGGCAGATTAATAGAGGCCATAGTGATGTTAAAGTCATTTAAATTGGATCCCAAAACAATGAACCTTTCATCTTTAAACTTCTGAAACAATTACTGACTTGTTTGATTAACACAGTTCCACCTCATTCTGGCCTCCACAAAAACTGATTTGATCAGAACTGCTTTCATGTACCTTTGTCCAACTGGTTATGTCAATGTGTTCCACATTGATCCTGATGACAGGGTCTGCTAAATCAAGTGTCCTTTTCTGGGCAGAACAAATTCAACTGCATAAACCAAAATTAGAGTTTAAGTTGTTTAATGTTTTTATCTAACACCATTAAAGGCAGTTATTAAGATTTTATTAGGGACATCTTTAGACCTTTTGATGTTTGGTAGAAACAAAAAGATGTTTGCTTCAAGTTTTCTTTATTTTTGAGAGAGAGAGAGAGAGAGCGCGCGCACGCATGAGCAAGCAGGGGAGGATCAGAGAGAAAGGGAGAGAGAATCCCAAGCAGGTTACGCACTGTCAGCACAGAGCCCAACACGGGGCTCAAACTCATGAACCGTGAAATCATGAGCTGAAATCAAGAGTTGAACTCAACCAACTAAGCCATCCAGGCCCCCACAAAAAGATGTTTTTATTGAGAATTACGGTTATTGTTTATATATCTTCAGCTAGGTATACTGTCATTACATAAAGAAACAATATAATATTATAAAACCATATGTATAAATAAATTAGAATATATTTAATGTTATGTATTAGTCATGGTTCTCCAGAGAAACAAAATCAATAGGAGATACACACAGATTTATTTTAGGGAATTGGCTCATGTGATTGTGGGGCCTGGCAAGTCTGAAATGCGTAGGACAGACCACAGGCTGGAAATTTGAGCAGGGTTTCTGTATTTCAATCTTGAGAATCCTTTCTTCCTTGAGAAGCCTCAGTCTTTGCTTTTAAGGTCTTCGACTGATTGGATAAAGAGCACTTGCAGTATGGAGAGTAATCTCCTTTACTCAAAGTCTCCTCAGTTAAATGTTAGTCACATCAAAAAAGTACTTTCACAACAGTATCCAGACTGGTATTTGACCAATCAAACTGTTGGGCACTGTAGCCTAGCTAAGCTGACACATAAAATTAACAGTCACAACACATTAAGTAATTCTTACCTATTTATTTTAGGCTCCATTTGGAATGGAAGCTGAATATGCACATCCCTTGGAAACTCTGATTCTTGGAACTGGATTTTTTATTGGAATCATGCTTTTATGTGATCATGTCATTTTCCTTTGGGCATGGGTGACCATTCGTTTGATGGAAACTATTGACGTCCATAGGTGAGCTATGGTTTCTATTCAGGTATAAGGTATCAAAATATATCTTTGTTTTCACAGTTGTAAGATTATCTTTTTTTAAATTTTTTTTACTGTTTATTTATTATTCGGAGACAGAGCATGAGCATGGGAGGGGCAGAGAGAGGGGGAGACACAGAATCTGAAGCAGGCTTCAGGCTCCGAGCGGTCAGCACAGAGCCCAACGTGGGGCTCGAAGTCACAAACCACGAGATTATGACCTGAGCCAAAGTCGGATGCTTAACCGACTGAGTCCCCCGGGCGCCCCGATCTTTCTAAGCAGACTAGTAAGACACATTAGTTTTGTTATTTTTATTTAAAGGAAACATGAGAACATAATCATTGGATAAACATTTTTTTTTTTTTTTTACATTCCTGTCTCTGGCAGTTGTCATTTTTACAGTTAGAATGTACTCATGTATTGCTTGGTCAAGTGAAATAAAATTTTGATTGATACTGCCCAATTGCCTTCCAAAAGGGTCCCTATTTACATCCCCAGGAGGAGTATATACGAGAATGCTTGCCCTCCCGCAACACCTTCCAAGCCGGATAGATACAGTCTTTACTCTTTGTCCTTAAGAGAACTGAAGAGTTTTCAGTATTGTGATCTGCATTTCTTCAGGGACTTGAGAGGCTGTGTGTCTGTGTGTGCTCATCAGTCGATGTGTTTTGTCTTCTTTGAGTAACCCTTTTATATCGTTTGCCCATTTTTGTTAGGTTATATGTCTTGTAACCTCTTGGTTCATGTTAGCCTTGTTTGTTACATATGTTTTGTTTTTTAGAATTTTTGTTTATTTATTTTCTTTTGAGAGAGAGGGAGGGAGAGAATTCCAAGCAGGCTCCGTGGTGTCAGCACAGAGCCCAACGCGGGGCTCCATCTCATGAAGCGTGAGATCGTGACCTGAGCAGAAATCAAAAGTTGGACACTTAACTGACTGAGCCACCCAGGAGTCCCCAGTCACTCCTTTCATTTAACTTTTCCTAAAGGACACATACTTTTATGGGCATTACAAACTGTGGTGAGAAAGCTCCTCTAAAACAGAAAAGAAAAATAATTCTTGAAAGGCTGTATCTAAAGATTCATTACTATAAGCCCTCTCTCTGATCCCATGATATATAAAATTAAGTTCCAAAGATCTATTAAGGTTTTTATTTTAATTTCTTGAAATGGTTTCTAGAATATGTACCATTTTTCTGTGAGGTTTTGTCTTTGTAAACATGTCGGAAATAAATGTGACTTAGGTGACATGGAATGTTACTCGAATTAGTTAACAGGCAGATGACTGTCAATGAAAATGTCAGTTATTTGAAGTGGGTTTATTTCCTTCATAATCTTTATCATTTTTATTTCAGTGGTTATGACATTCCTCTCAACCCTTTAAATCTGATCCCTTTCTATGCTGGTTCTCGGCATCATGATTTCCACCATATGAACTTCATCGGAAATTATGCTTCAACATTTACATGGTGGGATAGAATTTTTGGAACAGACTCTCAATTTATTGCCTATAATGAAAAGATGAAGAAAGTTGGAAAAAAGACCGAGTAAATAAATATCTCATCTAAACCTTTCTGAAGATACACTTTCCTGAATTGAAGCAAGTAGCTAACATTGCTTCTGCGGAGCAGAAATAAACGTGTCTTGGCTGCCAGGTGATACAAGGAACATTAACAACCTTTAATTATCTTCCTAGTGGGAACTTTTTCTACTCTATATAAATAAAGTTCTGTATGTGTGGAAATAAGTAAATAGATACTGAAGGACGATTGTCACAAGGAAGTTTCAAAGGCCACGTTGCTAACCTTACGGAAAGGTGCGAAGTAATGGAAGAAGTATTAATCTATGTCTTTCCCCCAATAACACCATAGTCCTGAAGTGAAAATCGGTCTATAAAATCTTTTAAATCTATGGGGGCCGTTTCAAAAACTCTTAGCAGGGTGTTGGCCTCATATTGAACTTCACACATTTTTTAGAATTTGCCTAAACCTCAAAGTATCATGGGTTGGACCACATCAATTGACAGTGTGAGTGAGGCCGCCAAATCAGGAAGAGCCCGCACCAAGAACCTCCACTCTTGTCCTAAGCTGACCGGTTTTGGGTGATTCTCTTTCTTTGAGAAGTCCTTTTGGATTGCAAAATACTACTGGTATCCATAAATGAAGGCATTTCTGAATCGTCATAAGTGGAATATTTTAGTCTAAGGGTTTTTGGGTTACTTGAATTTTTAAAAAAAATTGAGCTTTATTTCTGCTGTTTACCCTTTCATTTTTGTAGATCAAGTTTTCATTATACTTAAAACTGTATCTTGAAACATTGTGGACTGACTTGCTGTATTTGCACTTTGAACTGTTGAAATAAATGTGATGTTTTTTGTCTGATTATCTGGTTTCCGGTTTTGAGTATCAGCTGTCATTTTTTTATTCTTCTAAAGAAAAGTACAGAAATCGTTAAATTATTAAGTTTTGTAATAAAAGGAATAATTATACTTTTTTAAGTGCTTCATTTGCTGAACTTCTTTGGCAGTTTCAACGTGTATTTATAAGGCTATGATTGCAGGCAATTCCATTGAGCTAATAAGATGGAGGATATTGAGACAGCTCTTTTCTCTGTTTTGAGGTGTATGTTTTCTGTGCAGATGGAAGAACAGAACTAAACTTTTTAGAGCTGATTTAATCTCATACCTAGATTTCAACTCAAAGAATTGATAATTCTGCCAAATTGTTATTTATAATATGGAGCCATTTTCGGGTAAGTTTCTTTTCCTTCTTTTGCAAACATAAAGAGATTCAAATAAGGATTCAGAAAGTTGAACTGAGACTATTCTGCTAGACCATGTTTTCTAATTTGTACCTAGACCATATGACCCTTTTCATTCTTTCTATCCCTTTCCCTTCCTGTGTGGGCGTGGTTTAAAATGTTAGCTCTTAATTCTCAAACAGCGATTTGGGGGCTGTACTTAAAATCGTGCCATTTAATTATAAGCTATCTGTAGGAAATTTTATTCTCTACCCTCTGTTCTCTAATGTTCATGGAATGCACAGACGTTTTGACTCAGTACTTGGGAGGAGGGTGACATCTACTGTTGGAAATGGTGCTAAACACCTTGGTTCACCTCATTCATTCTTTTCATACTAGTTAACTTACTGAGCACTTAATGTATACCCTGACTTCTGCCATGAGCTTTTAATGTATGATTTCATTTAAGTCTCTGAGGCAAATGCCATTCTCTCTGCCTCTCTGTGAGGGCATTGTCTGAGAGGTTAAGTGACTCAAGATCACAGGGCTAGCCTTTTGACTTCAGAAGCCGTGCTTGTGGCTACTACGCTCACTACACTGGAGACTTGCATCTTCTATAAAAATCTCAGGGGATGGGTCTCCAAAATTTCCCCTTATCATTATGTACAGGCTTTTGAGAAGAAAGTTCTAAACCAGTAGCTACCCAGAAAGCAAGGCTCACACAACACTTTAGTACAAATACATTTTAATATGATTTACTGGCCAGACCTCTTAAAATTCCCTGGATTAAACTATCTTCTCTATTACACTTGACAGACAAAAATGAAACAAGTAAGAAGACTAGAGTACAAATAAAATACATAGCTCTCCTACTCTAGAAAATAGCAAAATATTCTGTTTCGGGTTATCTATTTTGGATTTTACCAAAAGTAAAGATAGTGGTAATGAAGTAATTTGAAAGCTTATGGTTAATATTGTAGCTAAAATGAATGTTAGAGTTACATCTGTGTTGTCCCAGTGAACTAGTATCTCACTCTTCTACATATCCTGGCTAAAGACATATAGACCTTTAAAAAAGCCTGGGTTTGCAGTGTGTCACGAGACCTCCCCTGTCCCACATCTCCCATTTCTAATGCTCTTACATAAAGCCTAGGGCTGTTAAATCCATGTTCAAGTCCCATATCCCCCCAGCTGGAGAAAGACCCGAAACCATTCGTGAGCAAGGGGGCAGAGGGTTGTATGTTCATCTCTGAGGATTTAACACCCAATCCATTCTAAAAGACTAGCATCTCTGCCAATGTTCGGAAGAGTGGCACGCCATTGGTCACATGAATGGCAGGGTACTGGCAAATGCTGACATTCTTACATAAAATCACTAGAGGACCATTTGAAATGTCTTTAGAGTACTGCTGAAGTCCACATGTCAAAAGCAAGGGGATGTGGGAGGCTAAAATGCACTAACTGAAATTACCTTAAGCCTACTAGGAAAATAAGCAAAACTCCGGGGACAGACGCAGGCTCGCTGTGTATGGAAAGGAAAGGGCTGGTGGCAGAGAAGAGGATCACGGGACAAGTAAACACAGGAGCTGCTTGCTCATGGACTGAAACCAGCACTGCAGGGACAGGAACAGGAGAGACAAAGCCGCAAATGCCCTCATAGCAGGTCTCATTCCTTTGCTTCAGATAAGTCATTTCACTTCCTGGAAAGCCTTTTCCCCTCCTCTTCCACTAAACCCATTTCCTCACGTATGAAATGAGGATAATAGTAATTCATAGGAGTTTTGTGAGGATTAAGTAAGATCCTCCATGTGGAGTATGTATGTGTTGCTGTGGGCAATAAACGTTAGCTATTCGTTCTGTTCAAAACTCCGTACCTTTCCCTACTTTTAAGGACCCGGCTCAAGCCTCCCTCCACCGCCCCCTCCTTCTTACTCCTATAAGGTCTTATTCCCGCTTCAGGTGACTGCAACCTCTCCCCACTCTCCCCACGGTGGGTTCTGTAACACTCGTCTCTATCACTCCTTAGCACAGGCTACTATGTGCTGCTACCTCTTTTTAGCCAAAGTTACCTATTTTGCACCATGTACTATTGTACCTTTGCTCATGCTAATCTCTCAGCCTGAAACAGAGGCGCAGCGAGGGTTATTAATATGATCAAAGGCATGCAGGTCATGAGCGGCTAAGCTGCCTGCAGGGCAGGCTGGGATTTTCCTATTCTCTGTATTTTCCTCCATATCCTTTGCACATCTGATGTGATGGATGTCTCCTATGTTATAGGAGTTCAAGAAATGTCGATCGATTAAAAAAAGAGGAGAGCACACAACAGCACCTTAATGTAGGATTTGGCAACTGTGCTGCCATTTTAACAATCAATTGAGAAAGTCTTAAGTAACATCAAATGCTGGGGAGAGCAGAGGGCAAAGGGGGATGCCCATTGAAGTACACACCAAAGGTGAAAGAAACTGCATCGGGGCTGCCTGGGTCAGTTGAAGTCTGCTGCACTTTAATGTTCTGGCAGCTTAGAGTTTGACTTCAGTAACATAGATTCTTATGGAGTATGCTGCTTGGTACGTGTAGAGGGCACGCGTGTCTATCGAATTTGACAAAAGATTGTGTCCACCTTATAAAGAAAATTTTAAATTTTGTTTAACCTTTTGGCAGATTTGAATGCGCCTTCTTGTAGCCCATGGAGATTCAGTGAGCTTTCTTTGCTACAAAATAATTCATCTGCTAGTAATAGAAGAAGTAGAGAGTAAGAAGCAAGAATAGGGCATTGGTTACTGCTCACAAGTAGGTGATGCACTGTTAGCATACAGAGTAGCAGTTGGAGCTACTCAGCCCTTACACTTCCTTACCAAGGGAAAATGATCTGTCGTTGGGAAAAGAAGCGAGATTGCCCTGCTAAGATTGAGAACTGAATCCCAGGAGAGAGGAGGAGATATTTAATCAAGTGCCTAATAGCTTTAAATGCACTTTGAAATTTCCAAGTTCCTGAGGGGGGAAAGAATTTGCAAATATGATTGTGAAACCATTTTAGATAATCAGGCAGCAAGAGAGTCTTTTCAGCCTTTGTCTTTTTCTATAGGTTGGGTTCAGTTTCAATCTCTGTCTCGGGAGAAATATATCCTAATGCCCAGATTCATTCTGGGAATCAATTCTGGAAAAAGGTTTAGGATCCACGGTTCAGCAGGTAACCTTAGAGTCTGTCTGTTCTCAGCCTCATGCCCACTTGATCCATGGCCTCCTCAGTATCCAGAGATACCCTAACCTCTTCTGTTCAATTTCTACTCCCTTCTGGTGATCATTTTCTAACCTCTTCTCTTCTTTTTTATTTATTTTTTTAATTTTTTATTTTTTAATGTTTATTTTTGACACAGAGAGAGACAGAGCATGAATGGGGGAGGGGCAGAGAGAGAGGGAGACACAGAATCTGAAACAGGCTCCAGGCTCCGAGCTGTCAGCACAGAGCCCGACGCGGGGCTCGAACCCACGGACCGTGAGATCATGACCTGAGCCGAAGTTGGACGCTTAACCGACTGAGCCACCCAGGCGCCCCTAACCTCTTCTCTTCTGGTCAGACATGGGTACTCCTCTGAAGTACTCCCATAACACTGTTGACTATTGACTTCTATCGTAGAACTTAGCACACTGGATATGTGCTGGTCTGTATCTCCCAGGAGACTCAGGGATTGTCATAGCGATGATCTTATCCACAGTAGCCATCCCAGTTCCTACACAGTGTTTGGTGTTCTAAGAATGCTAAATAAAATTAAAATACAGCTATTTTGGACTGAAACCAGAATACGCTGACAAATGCTTCTTAAAAAATGATTTCATTATAAATATTTATTAAGTGGATGAATGTTTAATCAATCATTGTTGACCCAAGTCTTTATACCTATAGGTGTATAGACTTTCCAAGAAAGTGAAAACACTTGGCAGTGACCTGATAGATAAATTGAAAGAGAGAGAGAGAGAGAGAGAGAGAGAGAGAGAGAGAGAGAACAGCAGTGTTTAAAACTCAGTTCACATGCATTCTGTGAGACCAGTATTACCTAGATACCAAAACCAGATTAACAACATCACAATAAGGAGAAACTACAGAGCACTATCCCTTTTGAGTATATATGCACAAAGTCATAAGAAAATACTAGCAAACCAAATCTAGGATGATACAAAAAGGATTATACATTATCAGATGGGACTTATCTCAGAAATATAAAGTCCATTTTGTTGTTGTTTTTAATATAGAAATTTCAGATGTACAGATTTATGATTTGACATCTGTATGCACTACAAAGTGATCACCCCCACAAACTTCATTACCATCCAGCACCATACTGTTGACCCCCTTCCGCTTTTGGAAGCCACTAGTCTGTTCTTTGTATCTATAAATTTGTTTCTGGGCTCTCAAATTCTGTTCCATTGATCTGTGTGTCTGTTTTTATGTCAATACCAGACTGTATTGATTACTATAGCTTTGTAGTATAGTTTGAAATCAGGAAGAGCGATGCCTTTAGCTTTCTTCTTCTTTCTCAAGATTGGTTTGGCTACTCAGGATCTTTTGTAGTTCTGTGAAAATTTCAGATTTGTTCTAGTTCTGTGAAGTATGCTGTTGAAATTTCAATAGATATTATAAGGAATCTGTAGATTGACTTAGGTAATATGGACATTTTAACAATGTTAATTCTTCCAATCCATGAGCGCAGAATATCTTTCCATTTATTTGTGTCTTTTTCAGTTTTTTTCATTGGTGTCTTGTAAGTTTCAAAGTTGAGTATGATGTTAATATATGACCTTTATTATGTTGAGGTATATCCCCTCTATACTCACTTTGTTGGGAATTTTCATCATGAATGGATGTTGAATTTTTTCAAGTGCTTTATCTGCGTCTATTGAGATGGTTATATTATTTTATCTTTTATTTTGTTAATGTGATGTATTATGTTGATTGATTTGCCGATGTTGAACCATCCTTGCATCCCTGAGATAAATCCCACTTGATTGTGGTATGTAATCCTTTTAATATATGGTTGGATTCAGTTTGCTAATATTTTGTTGAGGATTGTCTCATCTATATTAATCAGGTATATTGACCTGTAATTTTCTTTTTTTGTTTCATTTTTGCTGGTTTTGGTATCAGGGTAATTCTGGCTGTGTAAAATGTGTTTGTTAGCTTTCCCTTCTCTTTAGTTTTTTTGGAAGAGTTTGAGACATATAGGTATTAACTCTCCTTTAAATGTTTGGTAGAATTCAACTGTGAAGCAACTTTTTTCTGGATGTGTCTCCCCCAGCAAAGGAAAAAAAGCAAAAATAAGCAAATGGGACTATAGCAAACTAAAAAGCTTTTGCATAACAAAGGAAACCATCAACAAAATGAAAAGGCAACCTAGTGAATAGGAGAAGATAGTCACAAATGATATATCTAATAGGGGGTTAACACTCAAAATATATAGAGAATTCATACAACTCAACACGAAAAAACCAAATAATCCCATTAAAAAATGGGCAGAGGACCTGAATAGACATCTTACCAAAGAAGACATATAGATGGCCAACAGGCACATGGAAAGATGCTCAGCATCACTCACTATCAGGGAAATGTAAATCAAAACCACAATGAGATATCATCTCACTTATGTCAGAATGGCTGTTATTACAAAGACAAGAGATAACAAGTATTAGCAAGGATATGGAGAAAAGGGAACCCTCATGCACAAAAACTTTAAAAAATCAAGTTTTCAACTTGATGGAAGTTTTACATGAAAATCATATTTATCATCCATTTTATCAGTTTTTCTTATTTTAGTCCAAACGAATCATGTTTTTTTTTTTTTTTTTGCACCTCATAAATGAAGTGATGTTCCTGCTGTGAGGAGTGTTGATGCTGGATTGAAAGCATAAAACAACTCTGGAACTAGATTGTCCAGGTGGCTATGCCCCCAGACCATTTAGTTTACCAAAGCAAATGATCTTCTTAAGTCTTGTTCATGCTACCCCGGTTTATTTTTACCATTTAATCCAAGAGCAGTCTATAGCCATCGCTTACCTACTACACTAAGCTTACATATTAGAAAGAATTTCTTACACCAGACTGTGAGGATTGAGTAAGAATGGTTTTCTAAAGTACTAATTCAGTGGAGTGAGGACAGATCACAAGACAACAAAATACTCTGAGACTTCACTGTTCTGAGACTTAACCATTAAAAAATATTCCTTTCTAATATGGCCACATGTCGGCTCCACAGCTTTAATTGTTTATAGCCTGAAAAGTCGCAGACTGGGAACTTGGTGATGACTTCCATCCATTTCTGGCTGAGGGATGGTTGGGGAAAGTGCTTGTCTTCCAGAAACAAAGATCAAGCTAGAAAAAAGCCACACACACAAAATCTTGACCTCTTTTTAGATAATGAACATTATTTAAAGGCAAAACTCTAGTTTCTAGTCTATGAAGTCTTATATAAAACCTGAAAACACAGATAATATTATTTAATTTTTATTACAGATTGGATATGTTTTTGATGATAATGAATCTTTACCTGTATTTCTAGTCTTTATAGAGATTTTCCTTGTTCCAGGATTTTAGATAAAAAAAAAATTGTAGGTGTAACCTACCATAATGCCCCATTTTCTTATCTCCAGGGATTGGCCTGAGAATAGGCACCTGACCCAAGTCTGCCGACGGATCCATAATCTTTCTTAGGGAATTTATGTATGGGCATTGACAGAGAGTGCTGAAAGTGCCTGCAGAACTCCCTGTAGAAGTCCTTCTCCCTGGAGAGAATGAAGCTAGCACAGAAGGTTGAGGCAAGAAAGGGACGTATAGGTGGATGGATAGCTAGATGGAGATTCCTGGGGTTGGTGGAGTCCTTGGAAGAAGTTGGGAAAGAGGCCAGCTCCATTTTGTGAATTAGTTTCCTTCCTTCTTCCCTCCCTCCCCACCTCCCTCTGTCCTTCCTTCCTATATTACTTCCTATTTACTTATGCTATTAAAAAATTTGTTTTTTTTTGAGAGAGAGAGAGAGAGAAAGAGAGAGAGAGAGAGAGAGAGAGAGAGAGAGACTGGGGGAGGGGCAGAGAGAGGATCTGAAGCAGGCCAGGCTTTGCGCTGACAGCAGAGAGCCCTATGCGGGGCTCGAACCCATGATCTGTGAGATCATGGCTTAAGCCAAAGTCAGATGCTTAACTAACTGAGTCACCCAGGTGCCCCTGCTTATGCCATTTTGAATTCAGTTTATTTTAAGTTGTAACAAAGCAAGTCCTGACTAGTTCAGCTGCTCAGGACTTCAGAGTCAGTAGAGTTATATTCCAGGTTCCATGTGAACTGGCAGAAATAGGCAGTGGTGATGGTTCTTCCTCAAGCTCAGGACAATACTTCTCTCAGATCTGCATACATCCATAACCATGGGCTGTTTCCCGTAGCTATGGAAGCAGTTGCAGTTTAACGGATGTAGATTTTGAGCAAGTTATTTTTGAATGGTGGAGTATCCAGTGTCAACTGAGGAGCATTGCTTGATCTCTGTAAGAATTTATATATTCATGCAGTCAATAAATATTTGCTTAGTTTTAGTTTTGTATCAAACTTTGCTAGGCAGTAGAAGACACTAGAAGGCATGAGAGACATGATTCTTGCCTTCACAAAATTTATAGTATAAAGGAGATTTTGGTCAATTAAATAAGTAATTAGTAAAAAGCTCTGAGAAGGGAGAGAGACACAAGGAACTTTGGGATCACATAGCCATGGGATCTTTCACACCTGATGGAGGCTGTTAGGGAAGGTTCCCCCATAAGATCTCTGAGACCTGTAACAACAGAAGTTACCCAGAAATGGAGTGGGGACAGAAGGGGAAGAATAATCACACTACAGTGAACAACATGCATTAAGACCTGGTCAGACCAGGAATATGCCACATACTAAGAGATGGATGGAAGCATTGGGAGCAATGGGAAAAGAAGCTGCAGAATAACACTAGCTCGTGATGTGACTTGGAGTTTGTTCCAGAAGCATTTCAAACAAGGGAGCTTGCCCTGCTCTGAGGCGTATACATGAGACAAGCCAAGGTAGAAGAATGGCCAAGGGGCCCTGTGGTTTATTTTCCAGCGGAGTACCTGTGACTCATTCTCTCTTGCCCTCTGTTTCCTCTCCTACATAATCCCATCAGCTCAAGGTACCATTTCAGCCCCTTCTCTATGTGGTGGTGTTATTTCGGCCCCAGTTGGCTGTCTAGCCTAGTGTGGGTTGGTCATAGACATCCAGGGGCGGGTCAATTAAGTGGATGTTGAAAGACAGAGATGTTGGGAGGCAGCCTGAAGACAATAAGGAGATAAGCAACTACTTCCTAGGAAGAGATAAAACTAGATTAAAGACGGGGCTTTAGTTGCGCTGTTGGGGTATTCTGCAAGTATGAAATAAAATTTAAGCCGAATCAACGAATCAGCATATTAATTCGCTGAGGCAAGGAACAAGACAATAAATAGCACACTAAATCTTGAAAGAATCCTTCATGAAGCAATTTTGAGCGATGTGGCAGCTGAACCTAATTGTTTTACCCAACTAAGAAGACTTAATGACTCAATGTGTTTGGTAACACTCCCTGCCACAAGTCGGTTCCCAAGCCGCTGGGGTGTAGTGTGTTCTGAATCTGAATTAATTAGTTATTGGACTTTATATTGTATATTGTTTTCAAAGTGTTTAAAATATTCAACAAGTCACATCATAACAGGATGTGTTTTTCCAAGATTTCAATTCTGCTACATCCTAATTGAAATAAACTCTCCTATGCATGGTGATTGGTTCTAGCCAGAGAACATGTTTATCACTGGACAAGGCAGTCTTATGTCTCTACACTGGAGAGTGAGCTCTGAGCTCTTCTCTGTCAGGGACTACATGGTAATCCATTTACATCCCTCACTGACCACATCCCACCAAGTAACTACCAAGTACCTGGCATATGGTGGGTTCTAAATAAGTTTGTTGACTGACTGACTGACTGACTGAATGGAAAGCCCATACCATGAAAATGATGCAGTTTCTCCATCAGCCTGACTTCATCACTTCCTGTTTATATAAACTTGTACTAATTATTTAACATCTCTCAACTTCAGTCTCCTTATTTGTAAAATATGACATAGGGGTAGAAAGTTAAAGCCAATAATTAGGACAGTGTCTCGTTCAAAGATTGTAGATAGTGGGGCGCCTTGGTGGCTCAGTCGGTTAAGCTTCCGGCTTTTGGTTTCAGACCAGGTAGTGATCTTGAGGTTCGTGAGTTCGAGCCCCACATCGGGTTCCACGCTGTCAGTGAGGAACCATCTTGGGACTCTCTCTCTCTCTCTCTCTCTCTCTCCCCCTCCCCTGCTCATGCTCTCTCTCTCTCTCTCTCTCTCTCTCTCAAAATAAATAAATAAACTTAAGAAAAAAAGATTGTAGATATTAAGTCTATTAGGGATAATATTCTTCTTTTAGATGCGGATTGGTTATTTCCTTAAAGTCTTTAAAGTTTAAAAGGGATAAAGTTCTTGTGGACTTGAGTTAAAATGTCAGGACATATGTCTCATTATTTTCAACAAATATTTATGGAATCTCTTCTGTAAGTTAGACTCTAGTGTCAAGAACCTACCCTCAAGGTGCTCATCTTTTATAGGAAAAAAAAAAAAAGCAACACAAGTAAAGAAACGGCATTTTGTGATAAGTGTGTTGAAGGAAATGAACAGGAAGATATGATAGATAGTACCTGGGAGTCCCCACTGCATTTAGGGATCCCAAGAGAGTGGTTATTGATGGGATGGGAGAGGCAGGCAAGGCAAGAAGTTGGGAATTTATTCCAAGTACATTAGAAAGTTCCTGGAAATTTTCAGCAGGGGAGTGATATAATCTGCTTTAAATTTTGAAAATGGGCTGCAGTGGGAATAATAAATTCAGGGTGGACGGGTGTAGAAGCAGGGAGATGAGTTAGGAGGCGATCACAATTGTTGATGTGAGAAAAGTTGGAGGCCGAGATTAGGGTAATGGCAGTGGTTATGGCAAGAAGCGGTGGAATATAGGGGCACCTGGGTGGCTCAGTCAGTTGAGCATCCAACTGTGGCTCAGATCATGATCTCATGGTTCATGGGTTCGAGCCCCACTTCTGGCTCTGTGCTGATGGCTCAGAGCCTGGAGCCTGCTTTGGATTCTGTGTCTCTCTCTCTCTCTGCCCCTCCCCTGCTAGCATTCTGTCTCTCTCACTCTCTCAAAAATAAACATTAAAAAAAAATTAAAAAAAAAGAAAGGGTGGAATATATATATATATATATATACATATTACATACATATATATGTGTATATATACGGTAGAATTGATGGAAAGTGCTGATGTGGGGCATGGGGAAAAAAGGAAGATCAAGGCTGTCAATTGGAATTTTATTGAACAAATAGAAAATGAGGCCATTTCTGAGATGAAATACCCATGGAGAAACAGGGGTTGTATGTGTGTGTAGGGAAGTGTGGGGAATAGGCTTAGGAATTCCCTGATGTGTTACCAAGGCGTAAAGAATTAGAAAGCCATAGTATGTTCTCACCCAAGTTTGGGTAAACGAGATTAGGCAAATGGGTATAAAGAGGGTGGGGCAAAGGCCCCAGTATAGATAGGGCGGGGCAAAGACCCCAGTATAGGACAAAGGTATATGAGGTAAACAAGATTAGGTATTCAGGGCAGGAACACCCCCAATTTAGTACAATAAGTGGCTTTAACAGGAAGGAAGGACCGAATTAGGTAGATAGGTAAATAGAGCTGTAAGACCTCTGCGGGGTGAAGTTGTCCAGAGCAGAGCTAATTAACAAAAGAAAGGTGCCTTGTTGACCCTGAGGTTGCATGCTCTGTCTTTTTTGTCCCCTAGACCAGTTTAGGTAGACAGAGGTAGTGCCTCAGCCTGCCGTAAACAACCTTCCAACCGGAGCCAGGATTTTGTTTTGTATTAACCCAAACCTCTAGCACCGCATATTTTCAAAACCCCCTTTCCCTCATGCCCATGGGTTAATGTTCACAGTTTCATTGCCTCTTTGTGCACGTCCATCACCATTTTTGTAAGCCCTCTGATCCTAATAAAAATGGAGCAAGAACCCTTCATCGGGGCTCTTGTCTTCTCCTGGACATTAGCCATTTCTCGCATTTTAATCCTGCATCCCACTTTCTTTTCTTTTCTTTTCTTTTTTTTTTAATTTTTTTTTTTAACGTTTATTTATTTTTGAGACAGAGAGAGACAGAGCATGAACCAGGGAGGAGCAGAGAGAGAGGGAGACACAGAATCGGAAGCAGGCTCCAGGCTCTGGGCCATCAGCCCAGAGCCCGACGCGGGGCTCGAACTCACGGACCGTGAGATCGTGACCTGAGCTGAAGTCGGACGCTTAACCGACTGAGCCACCCAGGCGCCCCCCTGCATCCCACTTTCTTGCTGGACAAGAAAGAACGAGTCTATGACAGGGAGGGGAAGTGGGGATCAATACTTTGACGAGAGTATTAAAGATCCAAAGTAGATATGATTATTGATTATGATGAAAGGTTAGTGTTGTGTGCACCTGTGTAATGTTTAGTTTAGAGTTACCATTATAGATTCCTGAAGCAATTTAACTTACTCCCTAATTAAAGACCCTATTTATTTACAAGATTTATTAATTTATAAGAGTTTAAAATGTATAAGATGGCCAACATCTTATAGCTAAAGAGAAAATCAATCATCCTTTGTGACATTTGTCTCACGAGAGCATGACATTTGATTTTCATTTTGGTAATTTCATTCTCAAACATAGGTATATAAGAGAAGATGCACTTCTGACTTTTTTTCTATGTATTATATTAGTGGAAAATTTAAGGGCAATAAAGCAATGCATTCCCTTAGCTACTAGGGTCTGTTATATTTTATAAGCAAGTTATTGTATTATCTTTTTAATTCCATTTTTGGTATCTTGTTTTTAAATAGCAGAGTATATAATTTTAGTTGAAGTCCGATGAACACCACATTTTATCATTGGTAAAAGCACAGACATAATAATTTTTTCACAGAGGGGAGGAAGACACAGAAATTCAATTTGTTCTTGGCTCCTAGTAACATGCTAAGACTTTAGATTTATAGTACATTTTTCTAGAGTAGAATGAGCTCAAGTCCAAAAAATTAAATGAAGGGGTAGTTCTAAAATACATCTTTGAGTTAATAATATTTCTCTTTGATTTCACATATCTTTGCTTTTGAATTTATCCTCCATGAATTCAGGTGGCTTATCTGTAAAAAGTGGATAATAAAATGAAAAAAGTTTGAGAATAAAGTTGGAAAATGCAGGAGAAACACTTTGTGAACACTGAAATGCTTTATAAATGTCATGCTTTTTTTTTGTTTTTGTTATGCTGCTGTGTATCTTGAATAAGATATAGAAATTCTTCGGTTTGATTTAGGACTAATCATCCATAAGGAAGGTAAATTTTCTACACATTTCACACTAAGGAAGATGAAGTTTATAAAATTTCTAAGACCCTTGAATAGACATAGTACTGGATTTTCAACTGCCTTACTTTTGCTTTTTCTTCCCTTCTCTTCTTTTTCTCTCCTCCTCCCCCTCATCTCCTCTTCCTCCTTTTTCTTTGCTATTTCACTATTCTCTCTCCACCCCTAACTCCTCATTCTTCTCTTACACAAATGTGACTTAAGTTCTCACCTAAACTCTATTCTTTTGACCACAGATTCCCCCGGACAAAGACAACCCATGAAGTCACTCACAAGAAGGCAAACCTGGCCCCAAGACCTAGGCTCAGCCCCCCATAGGACTCTGCTGGGCAGTGACCATTCCATACCTCCTGGCCTCTCATCTACCTGTTAGAATGATCTGCCCTCCCCCAAATTACATATCTCAGGATGCAGGCCCCTGGAGTAAATCGTGCAACCAAGTGGAGAGCAAACCAAGCTTGGACCAAGACTCCACATACAGATTAATTTTTCAACAAAAGGGCCAGTGGAAGGTTCTTTTGTGTTTGGGTTGCAGGAGAATCCTGATTTAACTTCAAGGACTAATCAGACAACACTGAGGTTTCTAACAGCAAAAATTATGTATGGTACTATATTAAAGTCATAGCTATTGGTGAACATTGTTTGAGTATCCACTTGATGAATGTGCTGTGTATGTTTTTTTTTTTTTCTTTTTTGCCAGTAACAATGTGACTGACCACTCACCCACCTACAGCCATCTGACTTAAACTTTCAGTGGAGTTGGGTTTGCTGTCATGCACAAAGCTTTTCTGAAATTAAGGGTATAGTCCTGACAATGAGTAAGAGGTTTGTTTGTTTTGTTCTCTGTGTATATGATTAACCTCATTAATTTTGACCTAATTAGCACTTTGGTCAGTCCATCTAGTAGCAGGGAAGCTTCCAAAGTGTTGGCGAAGGCAGGAGATACTTTAAAACATGTGTGGGCACAAAATGTGTTTACATGCATTGCTAATTTTGTAGTCTTGTAAAGAAGTGAGCAGCTTTCACTAAATAAGTGACATCACCCCGATGTCTTGTAAGTTGCACGAAACAGAGGTGAATAGCTTTCATTTTTGGACACTCAAATTTAAAAGGTACAAGAAATATTATGGGTTGAAAAATAAGGCAATAGATAAGTCATGGTTGTTATTGATAACAAAAACATTCCGGTACTTGTCCGTATACTATGTAATCCTTAACATTCCTGAGCCCCATTAAGTTGTTAGCATCCTACATCGTAAAATTGTTATGCATTCTTTGCATTGGTCAGCCTCCAGCAGCCGAAGGGAAAGCCAATCATTCTTTGGCAGTGAAAATCGGCAATCTGATTTTCATTTCAGCAGTTTGGTTTCCAAAGGTAAAAACATAATAGAAAACCCACTTTTCGCTTCTGAATATTGAACTTATGGTGTGGTAGACTTAAAAGTATAACACGGACAATAATAATGTAAACAGAAATAGAAACTACACTGAACAAGTACACAGATAAAATGAGAAAACTGGCAAATGACTCACATTACACGCAAGCAACTTGGTGGACGTGGTTGCTGAGTGAAGAGAAGGCTGTCGTAGTTGTGTCATGCTGAGGAAGGGTTCCTGGAGGAGAATGTGGGAATCCAGGAGCTTACTGAGTAAGCAGAACATTACAAACCTGGGGAGAAGTCTGAGTACCATGGTTAGCAGGAGTTGATAGCAGATTCACTAATTCATTCATTCACATGCAAACATATTGAGCCCCTATAACTGTGGATCCTGCTGTGTTAGGCCGTGGAGGCAAACACACAAAAGGCCATCTCTATCTCTAAAATGGGACGGAATGGAGATGAGGCTTTAGATCGCGGGAGCAGGGAGGTGATAACCAAAACCACGGGCATGGAAGAGGCCACCCAGAGCATGTCAAGGGAGGGAAGAACACTAAGCTGAGTGTGGGACCCCGAGGAAGCCCAGGAAAGGTCAATGAACGTTGATTCTTTTTTTTTTTTTAAGTTTATTTATTTATTTTGAGAGAGAATGAGAAACCAAGCAGGACAGGGGCAGAGAGAGAGGGGGAGAGAGAAAATCCCAAGTAGGCTCTGCACGAACAGTGCAGAGCCTGATGTGGGGCTTGAACTCACAGAACGTGAGATTGTGACCTTAGCCGAAGTTGTAGGCCTAACCAACTGAGCCACCCAGGCCCCCTGGTGTTGAGTCTGATTAGATGCATAAAATCTACAGAGTAGATGTTGAGTGGAAGAGTGAATGAGATGTGACAAAGTTGAGGTATTTGGGTGCTAGCTAGGGAAAGTGAACTCAAGTCAGAATGTAGGGGTTTTTTTTGTTTGTTTGTTTGTTTTGTTTTGTTTTGTTTTGTTTTGTTTTTTAAGAGCATAGGAGAGAATGGTGCAAAGAGGAATTGCAAGGGGAGAAAGAGGACCTGAAAGTATAGGCGAGGAGGATCGCCTGGTGGAGAAGAGGAGGATGGGAATAGGAGGTAAGGGATGGGGCTGGCCTCGAGAGGAGGGACGACAGTGTGGGAGGTAAGGCTGGTGTAGATATCACTATGGTTGTAGTTTGGGGGACGGTGGTGCAGGAATTCAAAATGAGGTTGGGAGAGTAAATGAAATAGTGAAAGAAGCAGCAAGAGACACAAGAAGTAAGATTTCCTAGGGCTCCCCAATAAACTTCTCCGAAGATGTTAAATAAAACTTAAAAATAAAACTGCCAGTCATTTCACCAGCAAAAGATGGGTTCATTCAGGAACAGCTAAGAATTTTAGCCCAGGACAACCAAGATGGGGCAAAGCCATAGGTGAGACTGGAGAAGTAAGGAGGGGAACACTCTTTTATAGAGCAAAAAGGGGAGGGGTTGGGAGAGACCGTTAGAAACTGAAAGTTCATTGGAGTAGACTGGGAGCTGGAAGTATAGTGGCTTTTCATTGCCTGAATTGTAACTGTCTCTTATTGGCTGGGCTGTTGCCATGGAAGGAGGAAACCTTCCTTTCTTTGGCTGGGGTAATGAAGTGGTATCTAGTGTCTCTTCCTGTTGGGCCTGAAACTCACCAGGAGTGGTAGGGCTGAGAGCTCCCTCTGCTGGCCTCCTGACTCCACTCTAAACAAGGTTCCCTTTTATTTTCACTAAGGGGTTGGCAGCTTTGGTTTTGATCCGCCGAGTGATGGATGTGACAGGATGGTGGATAGTGTGAATGATGAATCAGGGTGAATGATGAAGGAGGTTTAAGAAGTAAGATTGAAAACTCTGATTAACCAGTGATGGAGAAGAGTCACCTCCAGGAGAGGATGTTGCCATAGTCCAGGCAAAGAAATAACCAGTGCTTTGGACCATGGCATTAACTGTGAAGATAAATCACATAGAATAATTTTAGAAGATAGGAATATAAGAACGGCAAGATTTGTCAGCTGTCCAATACAGCTGTCTAGCCACAGGTGCCTATTGAGCACTTTCAACATGGCTAGGCTGAATTGCACTGATGTGCGGTGATATAAGTTACAAAACTTTCCATACATTAGTATGGAAAAATAGTTCGTTAATACATTCTTTAAGAAAATTTTTTTAATGATCATTTATTTTTGAGGGAGAGAGAGAGAGAGAGACAGAGCATGAGTGGGGGAGGGGCAGAGAGAGAGGCAGACACAGAATCCAAAGCAGGCTCTGGGCTCTGAGCTGTCAGCTACAGAGCCCAAGGGGGGCTTGAACCCACGACCTGTGAGATCATGACCTGAGTCGAAGTCAGGCTCTTAACAGGTGCCCCTCATTGATACATTCTAAATCGGTTGCCGGTTGAGATGATAATATTTGGGGGCATTGGGTTAAACAAAATGTATTAAAATTAATTTCACCTGTTTTTTACTTTCTAAAAACATGGCTACCAAAATATTTAAAGGTACACATATGGTTCATATTATATGTTTTTGGATGAGGTTGCTGGGAGGTTGGTAATACTGAGGTGGCCACTAGGTTACAGAGAAATTGGTTCAGGATAAGGTTGTAGAAAACCATTGATAAACCTTTTGGACCACATTTAATTTGAGGTGGTAATTAGATGCTTAGTGGTGATACTTGGCGATGGATTATTGGCAGTACTCATTCAAGTGGCACATTCAGAAGGCATTTGCTTGTTACCCGTCTGCTGTGGTACATATCTACCTTCTTACCTCATATAACTGGAATATGGCTAAAGGAAAAATCAGTTGAAGAAGAGAATCATAAAAAATGAAACATACAGAGGCTCCTGCATGGCTCGGGAGGTTAAGGTCTGACTTGGTTTCAGCTCACGTCATGATCTCACAGGTTCATGGGTTTGAGCCCTGTGTCGGGATTGGGATTCTCTCCCTCTCCCTCTCTCTGCCTCTCCCCTACTGGCACCTTTCTCTGTCTCAAAATAAATAAATAAACTTTAAAAAATTAAAAAATGAAGCATACAAGCACAGTTTCAATAATCTATTTAAATTTAAAATAGAAGCACATGCTCATCCATTGGTTGGTTCTCGGTTGCTAGTTTCAGGAACAAGGCCTTTTCACGATAATGTATGTTCTGTTCCTTAGGGTAACAGTTTCAGTTCCTTTATAGTAAAGTGGCAGCTTTTGGAACAAATCTAAGAGCAGAATTTTTAGAGATTTTTATGTTTTCCGCAGTCCTTGACTGTTTTCTCCACACTTAATTGCACTTTGAAAATTTGAGTGCATCCAAAGCATTCACCTTTTTTCTGCTCTTGGATTTATCACTTCACCTCTTTGATTAATTACACAAGCACAAGTGGAAGTGGCAGGAACGCTGTGGTGGCACACCTGACTGACCTTGATACGCACACAGCCCAGCGGTGAGACAACTGCGAGAAATGTGAGGAGTGAGAAGTGAGGGCAACAGGAGAGCCTCTACAGCCCTGGCCGGGCACACGGGGGTCCGCCAGAGTGTGAGCAGAGGAACGGTTGAGGGGAGGCTGGCTGAGAGAATGTCGTCAGTGCTAGCAAGGAATGTCAGACTTCGGTGTTCGGGGTTCAGAAGGGAGGAGGAAGGATGCGGGAGCAAGAATACCTGGATGGGGTGCTGCAGTGGCCAGTGAGAGGGTGCCATGATGGCGGTTCGTCCCAGCAAGGAGTGAAGGGGCACGGAAGGCTTCCGTTTATAGAGCGCTTCTCTTGTGCCCAGCCCCTTGCTGGCTTTATTTCATGGAATGCTCATAGTACCCCTCGTTTTCAGATGAAGGCATTGAGCAGTTTCCAAAACAAGAAGGCCTGGGACTAGAACGCTGTCCTGTCAGATGTCAAAGCCAGTCTCTTGACTGAGTGTTCCTCCAATTTGTACTGCATCAGAATCACTGTGCGAGGGTGGGGTGGTGGGGGTGGGGAGAGCTTATTCAAATGCAGATTTCCAAGCCCCCGTCCCCAGAAAATTAGATTCAATTGGTTTGGAACAGGGCCATGCTTACTAGGTGATTCTGATACAGAAGTTTCATGAAAACTGAATAACGATACAATATCGCCTCTGTGGGGAACTGCGGAGGAGGGCCAGCCATAAACGGAGGGCAGACTGCTAAGTGAAGAATGGAGACTAGAAGTAAGTGTAGTAGTTTGTTGGAGGCAGCTTGACCCACTTGCAAGAGCCAATTGTTAAAACTTAAGACATCTTATGAGGCACTTATTAAACACAACCAGTCTTCACAAAAAATAAATTATATAAACTTGCCATTAAATAAATTATATGTAGAACAGGCAATAAATACTCAAAAGGCAATAAATACTCAAAATTCAGCACTTCGCTTCTTAATTTAAAAATGTTTATTTCTTTATTTTTGAGAGAGAGAGAGAGAGAGAGAGAGAGAGAGAAGTAGAGAGGGAGACGGAGACAGAATCCCAAGCAGGCTCCACGTTGTCAGCGCAGAGCCTGACTCAGGACTCAAACTCACAAACCCTGAGATCATGACCTGAGCTGAAATCAAGGTCAGATGCTTAACCGACTGAGCTATGCAGGTGCCCCCATCGCTTCTTAATTATGTTGCCGCATTGTTACCCTCTTCTGTTCTTGAGGTTATTTGTGTCTATTGCATCTGTATCAAGGAAATAACTATGTGTATTCGTTATTGGGTGCTGTGTAACAAATTACTCCACCAGCAGCTTAAAACAACATCTATTCTCTAACGGTTTCTGTAGGTTAGCAATTTGGTTGCTGCTGAGCTGGGTCGTTTTGGTTCAGGGTGTCTTCTGAGGTTGTAGTCAGCTGTCAGAGATGCCACCATCTCAAGGTTTGGCTGGGACTGAAGGATGTACTTCCAAGCCTGTTCACATGGTTGTTGACAGACCTCAGTAATTCACAGGCTGATGCACTTAAGGATGTCGGTCCCTCTCAGCTGTTTGACAGAGGCCTCCGTTCAGGTCCTTGCTATGTGAGCTTCTCCACAAGGTGGTCCAGGGCAAATTGTAAGAGGAAGAGTGGAGGGAGAGAGAGAAAGATTGAAACTGCGGTCTTTTTATAACCTGATTTTGGTAGATACGTCCCATCATTTCTGCTGTATTATGTTCACTAGGGGTGAGTCGCTAAGTCCTGCCTACACTCATGTGTAAGGGAATTAAGCTCCACCTCTTGAAAAGGAAGAGTATAAGGAATGTGTATACACACCACGCCATCTAAAGGTGTGCCAATGCCTATCTCTGCTCAACACCTGTGCTCGGTAAGGTCACATCCTTAATTTGACATCAGCCACGGTGGGAATATCTACACTGCAGAAGTCAGCAAACATTCTAAATCAGGTCTCCTCACCCCACCCCTGGAGAGCTGAGTGGAAAACGTTTACCAGCACACCACTGGATGGATATAGAGCTATGTGCTCATGGAACTTATGTGGGGTAGATGAATTTTAGACAGGGCTTTGGAAGAGAGAATAAAAGGCTTGGAATAGAGGAAGAGATAGTTTCCAGATTTGAAAGGAGTAGAAATGATGCAGGAAATGGAGGCTTGGGGAGCTTAAATATGCCCATACCGATGTCCGAAAGTGATGTGAAAAAAGATCTCTCTTTTTTACACATGCACAATTTTAAAGTTTATTTATTTTGAGACAGAGAGTGAGAGCGAGAGAGAAAGAGAGAGAGAGAGAGAGAGAGGGAGAGAGAGAGCACAGAGATAGCATGAGTGGGAGAGAGGCAGAGAGAAAGGGAGAGAAAGAATCTCAAGCAGGCTCCACACTGTCAGTGCAGAGCCCAATGGGGGGCTTGAAATCACAAACTGTGAGATCATGACCTGGCCTGAAATCAAGAGTTGGAAGCTTAACCTACTGAGCCAGCCAGGTACCCCACAAATGCCCAATTTGAAATGTAGGTTGCATACTAGATTTAACTGTAGGTATACAAAGTCAAACACATTAGAGACTTAGCATGCAGGATTTTCTATCTGGCAATAAGGATGTATGTGTATATATATA